>NW_028229548.1:203060-503060 GCF_053477565.2 Lygodium microphyllum | reverse complement strand
TGCATATGGTCTTGCAACTGTGTCAACAATGGTCCCCTGTTTGATCTCCCAAACATTCCTGTAAACTGCTTTCAAATCATCACGAATCTGCTGAACTTTCTGTATAGAGCCATCTTCAACTCTAAGTTCCAAAGTCCCATGTCAGTCAGATCAATCAGAAGATGCTTGTTCACAACCACAAATTCGCCACTGAGTACTCTTCGGCTGTATATATTTGAGGTATATGATTCAAAACACTCATTATTGTCAAGTATCTGACTTGAAAACACATCCCAGAAATCATCACAACTAATAATCATAAACTTGTCTTCTTCAGTCATCAACAAAGCTTGTCTCAATTTTGGCTCTGCACTGAGAAGACAGTTCATGCTCTCCTTTAATCCCTTGATATGCCAGTTTCTAATGACTCTTGCAAAATTGATCTGTCCATTCAGATATCCATCATCCACAAAGCCTCTAAGGAACTCTATTCACCATCTTTCAAGTGAACATGAGGCCGTATGATCCCTTGTTATATCAATGGCCTTGCCCTTCCTGCAAAGGACAGCTCTACAATCTCCTGCATTGGCCACAAACAACTCTCTTCTGAGCACTAAGACAGTTAAATCTGTTGTGCCAGATGACAAGCCAAGATTAATTGAACATTTCTCAGTCTGCAGAAAGGTATGATAGACAGCCTTTTCTATTGCAATTGGAAATGCCACATCTTCAACAATGTAATTGAGTAACTTGTCTTTGACAAACTCTGCTACTATGGTCATCCTCCAGGATGCCTTTCTCTATTAGACATGCTCCTTCGAGAGAACTTGTAGCTTTGAATGTCAACAAGTAGGTGACTTTGTTTGATTTAATGCCCGCATCAAGCATTTTGTCATACTCGGATACGCAGCAGCACGACACCGCCCACGCCTCTCTTTTTTAATCCAAATAGCATAGACAGCTCTGCTATGACTAGGTTAATGATGTGAGCTACCCTCCTTCCCTCTTTTTGCTTAGCTCTCTTAGAAGATATGAATGATAGCTACTTCACTCATTGTAATCATCTATTTCTTTCCACTAATCCTCTCCAGGCACGAATGAACCTCAAAGGATATATGCAAGGCTGGAAATTCCTTAATAAAACTCTTAAGTCTCCCAACTCTTCACTCTCATGACTCTGATGACGAAGATTAGATTTTCATCTATTCAAAAAAAAAGAGGAAAATAAGAGAAAGAAAAAATCAAAGATAAAAGAAAAGAAAAGAATAAGAGATCACAAGAAGAAAAGCGCAGGAGAAAGAAAACAAATCATCTCACTACATGTAAGCCACAGTCATTGCATTTAAGGGTCCTCAAGTTAGGTGCATCTAGTGGCTTTGGTCGGCCAACTCTGTCCCTAACCCCCTAGCCCATTTTGATTCCCCACATCATGTTTAGGGCACATCAAGGGCAAGACATACCCAGGGAGGTCACCCTCGCCTATGGTTATAGACATGTCTCCCTAAGCCACACTCGCACACCACCCTTAGGCACAAACTGGGTCCTCAAGTGTGGGACAACACCCAAACTTGCATGTGGTCAGTAGACCCAGCTTCCAATTCCACTAGCATGTGCACAATGCACCACACAGTAAGGTAGACACACCCCCCATGTAGTGCACCTTCTTTTCTTTTCAAGAAAATACAAATGCTACAAACCACCAACTTCAAAGGCCCTGTTATCCACTCAATCCACTCTCAACCTCCACCACCTTAATTCTGTGATCAGCTTCTCCCCAACCCCATGAGGCCCCATTATCATTGACTCACACGACTACCCTTCAGATCACTAAACCCTTATCAACACAAAGACCCACAAGTGCCATGGGACTGGCACTCATCTAGGAGGGATGTAATGTTAACCCTGATGCAAGACGGAAAAATGAAAAACTCAAACTATGGAATAATGTGAAAAAAGGCAGCCAGGCAAAGGAATAAAAGAAGAAAGTCGAAAAGTGCAAGGATGACCTCAAATGCCAAGTCAAAGACAAAAGTACATCTTAAAATGCAAAGTTACCACTAAAATTTTATAAAAGAGTGCCACGCTCTCGCTTGTGCAAATTGTAAAGTCTAAATGGGGGCATAGGTGAAGGGATAAGGCAACTAGAAGGGAAAAGGGAAAGAGGACCTTGGCAAGATGCCCGATCATGTAAAAAAGGGGATGGGTATCCAAGGGATTTAGGGCTTTTATAGAAACTCAAAAATGGAATGAGAAGCTCATTCTTTGGTGTGTGGCTAAAGTGGTCTCTTCTTCTTCTCTCCTTTTTCTTCCTTGCATGTGCTTGAGAGAGGGAGTGTGTGAGGGTGAAGGAGTGAGTGCGTGAGGGTAAGAAACCATGGTGGATATCATCAAATGATAAAATATATATTTTTCTCATAAAACCATGCATTATGACATGCATTTTTCAATGTTGGAGGCCCGCTAATGCTCTTTCACGACTTGCTGACAATCCGTCAAACCTCGATTCACATGTCTTTCCACTCTCGTATCAGTGCACGATAAAAAACGTCCATCTCAGCCCATCATCCTCTCTTTTACATTAATCCATGAGAACAAGCCACAAGAGGAGAGAGAAAAGAGGAGAGAGAAATACTAAAATAAGATCTTCTTGCTCAGTGCATTGTTTTCAATCATTTTTGTGGCGATAAAGGGTGAGGAATTAATGGAACTTGCTACCCAGAGGATTCTTGACATGGTGCTGAATCAGGAAAAATCATTTTTAAATCATGAAAGGGGATGCTAAAAAAAATGGTGCCCCCTCCTTTCCTCCCTCCCCTCCCCCCATGTTTTGCAAATCATGACCTTTCCTATCCTAAATCTTAAGTTAAGCTAAACTTTGGTTTAAAAAAGCCAATTCACAATTTTGTGTTCACACTTTGGTCTAAGTGGATTTTCTACATTTTGGAGGGCAAAATGGGCTCAAGTTCAAGATCTGTTTGGGTAAGTGGCTTCATGATGTCAAAATCTATGAAGCTGGCCACCATCACACAGTTTCAGCCTTCCAAATCACATAGATTTTTCAACAACATGAAACCTTGCAAGGATTAAATGGGGGGTCAAATGGACTCCGATCGATCAACCAAGACTTGCCTTGGGTTCCTAGCATCAAACTCCATCTAGGAAAACTCTACCTCATTGATTTGCAATCGTTTCATTTTGCATGAAAATTTGGTCTTTTACAACCGTCCGAGCTCTTTTCTGCTTCAAAAATTGTATTTAAAATCCATTCTCACCACATGGACCCATCGTGACCCATCCACCGAGTGACACTCCAATTGATTATGTAGAGGAGCCAATCAAGAAAAAATCATACATGAACCCTTAGGTCTCATATAACTAAGAGGGTAATCCCATCTTAATGGATTTCAAACTGGTGCTAGTGATGGTTGGAACTGACCCTCTTGGCCTTAAGAGATAATCCACTTTACTATTGTTTAGCACCAAACTGCTAAAACAAACCCTTGGTCCTAACATAACTCTATTAAAGCATAAAACCAACCAAGGATGATGGTATCCATTGATTATTGGTGGTATCCACCAATCTGCCATATTATTAGTAAAAGAAGGTCCTAAATAGACTCCCATATTCTTAACAATCCTACGTCGGGGATCTTTAATGACCACACCAATGCTCATATGTTTAGCAGGCCCTCTCGAAGCTCCGTCAAAATACAAAGTATAGACCCAGTCTTCAATGATAGGGCATGCCATATTAATCAGCTCACTCGTACTTATGATAATCGAAATCAAGCCAAGAGAGAGGATGTATAATAGGTCAATCTCTCCTTTCTCACTAAACTCGATAGGAACCCTAATCAGAATTCGTTGATAATAGTGGCAGCAGACCTTAATCTTGCACGTAAAAGATCCGTCTTGCCACTCAATAACTTGATAACCTTTACTTCATCATATCACTCGACCTTGGTGGTAGCGTTACTCTAGATACGGATGATCAAGATAGGGAATGATTCTTCCCATCCGATCGTCTTAGTATTTACTGCAAGTTAAAGCTGAATCATGAAGGACTTGCATAGGCACCAAGCCCAACATCAGCCCTTACACATAGTAAGGCTTCATCTTATTAAAATTAATTTTATTATTAAAATCTACCCCTTGCAAATTTACTAAAAGAACTATAGAGCCATTCTTTCCTAAACTTACAAATTTTTATGGTCCATCCCATTTGGGTTCCAACTTACTTGGGAATAGCTCTCATGAGGAGCATCATAATACAACACCAATTGCTGACCTTTCACAAATTTATATTTCTTAGTCCGAAGGTCATGAAGGGATTTCATTCTCATTTTTCCTACTTCTTAATGTAGTAAAGCCTACAACTGAATCTCATCAAGATGTGCAAGAGAAGTATATCTTTCTTATAACACTTTTGACTCGCCCAATGAGTGATTAAGAGCAAAACACACAATGGGCAGCTCTATTTCCAATGGCAAAATGTACTTTTCCCAATACACTACCTTGAACGGGGTGTGGCTTGTAGCTCTCTTGAATGTCGTGTTGTAAGCCCACACTACCACACATAATTTCTTATCCCAATCACGCTTACTTTCTGATACTATCTTGGATAAGATTCCCACCAATTTTTTATTCGTACTCTCAACTTAGTTATTGGCTTGAGGATCTTACAAGGTAGTTTTGTTGTGCTTAATCTTCAAAGGGATAGTATGAATTGTGAGGTTGGAAGGAATACCCCTTAGCTCGTTGTAACTCCAAGCAAAGATATTATGGAATTCCTGAATCAAGGACACATCTTAGTGAAGGGAGTGGGCTAGGAATGGAAGCATGCAAGTGAAAGCAAGAGCTATGGTGGAAAAAGCAAGCTCAAATAATAAAGAATGAAGTGATCATAGTGGACACCCACCACCTATAGTGTACAAATGTGCAAGTACTATCAGTGTAGTAATACATGGGTAGCTAGGCAAATGTACCTTTATCTCCAACAACCTCCCACTTAAAGGTGAATGTGCCTCTAATGAGGAGCGTACCAAAAAAAAGTGACAGAGTATAAATGTAGATAAGTACAATAGGATGAGGAAAGATGTCATCTCGTCCAACTCCCATCAACTTCCTAAGAAAGGCAAAACACTCCGCTGAGAGACTTTTCATGAGCAAACCTACAATATTTTGGGCAATTAAGATCTTGACAAGGTGAATAGATCTATCCTCACAATGACCTCTCTGATAAAGTATTAAGTTGCCTCAATGTGTTTCATCTTCACATGGAAGACCAAATTCTTGGCTAACTAGACAGCACTCATAGAATTTGAATGTAGTGTAGGGACCACATCAATATTACTAAGGTCTGCCACCAAACAGACTAATCATAGAACCTTCTTGTTGTAAGCCTCAATGGGCTACAACATACTCAGCCTCGATTAGTAGAGAGGGATATGCATTTTTGCAGCCCGGACATCTAAGAAAAAACACCTCCAACAAAGGTGAAGACATATTCGAAGGTGGACTTCCTATTGTCTGCACGGCTTACATAATCTTTCATATATCCTGGCCACCATAACATATGTACATAGCGGCTATGCTCTTCACATACCTCATGATACCCTTGATAGTATTACAATGTCATCTTCCAAGTGTAGCCATATAGCGTGCCACAATTCCCACTACAAATACTATGTTGGGACAAGTGGCTACCATAGTATACATCAAATTGCCCACAGTGGTTGCATAAAGGATCTTGGCCATCTCAGCCTTCTGCTCATTAGAGTGCAGACAATCAGCCTAACTAACCTTCAGATGAGAAGGTAGTGGATATCTAATAGGCTTACCATATTTTATATGAAGCTGCTCAAGAACTTTCTAGGCATACTTCTTCTATGACAAATAAAGGAGTCCCTTAGAGCTCTCGTGTGTGATGCGCATCCGAAGAATATGTGATGCTTGTCCCATGCCCTTCATCTCAATACTCTTCTTGAGTTGAGTTTTCAAGACATCCAACTCATCATGAGTTCTCCCAGCAATAAGCATATCATCCATTTATAGTATCAAAATCATAAGGCTGACATTATGAGCCTTCTTTGTGTATAAACACGATCCATAGCAATACCACTGTATCCATGTGAATGCATAAAAGCATCAAATTTGTGTCACAATTCCCTAGGTGCCTGCTTAAGGCCATAAAGGCTCTTTCTCAACTTGCACACTAGGTGTTCCCTATCTTTTTCTTAAAAGCCCTTAGGATGCTATATATAGATCTCATCATGCATGTCCCCATGTGAAAAAGTAATCTTTACATCCATATGTTAAAGGTCCTGATCTAGCTAATTGAGCAACCAATGCTAGTACCAAGCTTCATTTTGACACAGGAGAAAAAACTTCATCAAAGTCAATACCATATTTCTACTTGAAACCCTTACCTATCAATCCAATCTTATAAGTAGGCTTTGGGCATCTAGATATACTTTTCAGCTATATACCCATTTGCATGGCAATGCCTTCTTACCACTAGGTAAAGGAACCAAATTCCATGTATGCTTAGTCTATAAGAAGTCAACTCCAACTGCATAGCCCTATCCCATGAGTGACTATCATCTCTATGCATAGCCTCATCAATAAGAGAGAGGATCATCTACATCTATTACCATAACATAATCCATGGAGGATATAAAGTGCTCAGGCTGACATCTAGCTCCAGTAGAGTGTCTATCATCATAGCATAATCCATGGACAGCATAAAGTGCTCTCTAGCTCTAGTAGAGCATCTCAAAGTAGGCTGATCCTACACAATAGGCGGGGCAGCCTGGGATACTAGAGCATTAGTTGTTGCAGACTGTCTAGCTAGCTATATGGGAGTAGGAGGCTTCTCCTAAAAGATCACCCTATGTACCTCAACCACATGCTGAGGCTACTTATGCATATTTTCCTTATGGAAAATGATATCATGGTTAACCTTACGAGCCTGTAGATCCCATAGATGATATCCCATCTCATATGCATCCCCATACCCAAGAAATATGCATTTCATGGAATTAGGATCCAACTTATTACTCTTGTCTTTGGAAACAGAGTAGAATGCCTCACAACCAAAGATACGCAAATGAGCATGTAATGGAGGTTTCCCATTCCAAACCTCCTCTACAACTTGGCAATCAATAACACTATAAGGGGACTGGTTGATCAAGTGGACAACAATAGTAATGGCTTCAGTGTCCAAAGGTGTTGAGGTAAGCCTACCTAGCTAAGCATATTGTGGACTCTCTCATGATTGTCTTGTTCATGTGTTTAGTAATACCATTCTAGGGAGAGGTATAGGGAGAAATTAACTAACACTTAATATGCTGCTCATCGCAAAACTGCTCAAAAGCTTCTAAGACATACTCAACCCCATTATTTGACCTTAGGCATTTCAACCTATACCCACACTGGTGCGCAACAAGAGCAAGACAATGCTAAAAGGTAGACAAGACATCTGATTTCTACTTAATAGGGTAAGCCCATGCCTTATGTGAGTAATCATCAATGAATGTGATAAAGCACTTTTCACCACCTAGCAAACTGACAGGGCTTGGGACCACATGCATCTGAATAATGAACAAGAGTCAAAGGCTCACCTATGCGCTTCATGCTAGAATTCTTATGGGTACTACGTATCTGCTTGCCATGTAAACAATGATCACAATATAGAAAACACTTATAGCCTAGGGTTAGTAGATACTACAAATGTGTAAGCATTTTCATTCCTTGTAAAGACATGTGCCCAAGGCAATGATGCCAAAGAGATACATGTGGAACTGTAGCTATAGCCAAAAAATATTGAGCTAATCCAGATACAAGCAAAGGATAGAGGATAATAGACTTAGCACCACGCATAATAACAAGATTCCCATAGGTGATCTTCCATGAGGAATCACCAAAAGAGACAACATAATCGACATTATCCAAGGTGCTAACAGAGATAAGGCTCTTTGTGAGAGCCGATACATGATGTACATCATGAAGAGTGAATATGCTTCCTGAACCAAACATAGCTCAACATCACCAATATCAACTATCTCTAATGCCAGGTCATTATCCAAATGGAAACATCCAGTTATACTGCGATATGAGTGAAATCACTCTCGAGGAGTCACATGAAGGGAAGCCCCTAAATCTATCAACCAACATTGAGTATATCTTGACAAAGCATCAATCAGTTGTGAAGCATCCAAAGAAGAAGCTGCCAAGATAAAATCATCAGATATATCATGCTATACTACATTAACCTCCTCAACCTTAACACTAGACTTGCTAGGTACAATGCTACAATCATCATTCTTGTTCTTCATTCTACCATTTCCCTTTTCCTTGAACTTTTATTTACACATTTCATGGCATTGTGGCGGAATATGATTTGCTTTTCCATAATAATGACAAGTAATACTAGACTTATGGCCACGAAACTTACTGCAAGGTTGTCCATGTGTCTTAGATTGAGACCTGTTAGAGTCCCTACCATGACCATTTCCATCCTACAAGCCTCTGACAATCAATGCATGTGATATACAAGAAGCATCCATATTCTTTCTATTCACCTCTTCTATTTTAACATCCTACAATTTCAACGCATCCTTAGTGCAAAGAGCCATATGAAAAGTGTCCACGAAAAGTGTCCCCCATGACTCAGGTAGTAGAGTACCAAGAAAAAATAAAGGGATGTAAAGTATCCTTGAACTCAATCTCTTACAAAGTTAAATGGTTGATGATGGAGTGACACTCATTCAAGTGGGAACACATAGAAGTCCCTTCCTTTGTGCAAAGATCCATCAACTATTTTAGCTAATGCATTTGAGATATAGGACTTTACTTTTCATAAAGATTCTTAATATGTATCCAAAGCTCATATGCAGTCTAATTTTGAGTTACAACATTGTAGTGAACCTACTTAAAGAGTGATAAAATAATTGTGGACTTACAGAGCTCATCCAATTCAGCCCAATCCTTAGCTGTAATGTTTTCGAATTTGGAACCCCCATTTTTTAGTGGTCTAACCTATAATTTTTGCACTAAAACCTTGCATATTTGGGTCTTTCAATAGTTGTAGTTGGTTTGATCTAGTTTCTCAATATTGAAGATAGCATTGTCACAAGAATCACTAACCATAATGAGACCAAGCAAGTGCACAAAAGGGAAAAGCAGGATGTTGTAATACCCTACAAATCAGCCCCAAAACCACTGCTAAATCAAGCATGAGATAAGAGATACTACCAAAGGAATGAATTGTCTACAAACTATAGGCAAAAAACTATCAAGTCCAAGTGAATTCCCTCAAATATATTGCATAAATCTAAAATTATAGGCTGCTAAAATTGCAACAATATGCCAACAACCAACTAATAGCAACCAAGAGGGAAGAAGCAAAGAACAACTAGCACTGAAGATTCTCACAATTGTAGTGTGTCTCACAAACCATATATGCAATATGCATAGATGTCATACACGAGATAGGTCTCAAGGGTCAATGAAGAGAATTGCAAGATGCATAACCCACTGAGCAAAGCTCAATACATAACCTAGAAGCATATAAATACCACTGACAACATCCTAACAAACATAAGTACTAGGTCCAAGCCAAGAGATCAAATTAGCCCACGATAGGATAACAACATCCAATAAATCAGCCCAAGATAGGGTAACGACATCCAATAAATATCAATAGAGCATGTACATGTCACAATGAGTCCCACTGTCTCACTATAATAAGCTCAAGCTCAACTGAATAAACCAAATGCTCTTTGTAGTACATCCAAGTGCCAATGTACTACACAGAGCATGTACATGTCACATGAGTCCCACTGTCTCATTGTAATAAGCTCAAGCTCAACTGAATAAACCAAATGCTCTGTGTAGTACATCCAAGTGCCAATGTGGCTTAGTACATAAATTTGAATAGCTTCCACCGAAGCAAAAGTAAAATACCAAATGAGCAAGAAAATCTTGGAACATCATGGTGATGACATCCATACATCTAAGATCCATAGAACATACATCTAGAAGCATAAAACCCAATATGTACTTCAAGCTTGTGAAACTACATAAGCCACTGAAACAACCAAGACTTGAACCACACAAGATGGATATTTTCAATCTCAAAATCTAAGCTCAAGAGTGTCCAAGAGCTAGACCAATGCTAAGTATCAATATATGTGTATGAAGCATCAAAATGAAATCCAAGAGCAATAAGCATTTAGTGTTCCCTAAGAAAAGCTTGTTATCCACTATATTATAGCAGTGAACCTCTTGATGGGACCAAAAATGGGCCAGCACTGGCTATGGCACTAGCCGAACCTCATGCATACAACAGACACCTCCACCACCACCCAGCCTCGTAGTCCAAGAGCATTTGTAATAACTAAATGCACACTAGATACTTCTAATATTGTGTTTGTAGCTGGATAAGAGTCCAATGGAACCTTCCCCAAAACCCCAGATTTATTTTTCCCAATCCTGACAATCCTATAAGGATCGTGCCATTTGGGCTCCAACTTTCCTAGAAATAATTATCTATGTGAATCATAGTACAACACTAACTATCCTTTCTTAAAAGTGTATTTCTTTGCTTTTAGGTCATAGAGCTTCTTCATCTGACACTTGGTCACCTCTTGATGTAGCAAGCTCTATAATTTAATCTCATCGAGGTGTGCCAGAGTCGTAAAGCGCTCTAAGAGGGCATCCCCATCACCCAAAGAATGATTGATTGCGAATCTTATGGTGGGCAACTCAATTTCTAAGGGCAACATGCACTCCTCCCCATAAACTAACTTGAATGGGGTGTGACCAGTAGCTCGTTTGAATGTTGTATTATATGCCCATACTGCCACATATAATTTGGTATCCCAATCCCATTTCTTTTTGGAGACTATCTTGGATAGGATACCCATAACCTCCTTATTGGTACTTTCAACTTGTCCATTTGCTTGCGGATTATAGGGGATCGTCTTATTATGCTTGATTTTCCACGCTTCAGGCTCTTAATCACCTTGTTTAAAAAATGGGTACACGGTCTGACACTATTTCTTTTGGCAAAGCAAATCGATATACGATTTACTCCAATAGAAAACTAATGGTTTCCTTTGCATCGTCTTTCCATGTTGCACATTCTTCCGACCACTTAGTAAAATAATTAGTCGCTACGATAATATTTCCTTTCTGTGTAGTGGACGACGAGGTAATAGGACCCACAAAGTCACTTCCCCACTTCTCAAATGGAAGGATCGCCATAATAGGAGTGAGTGGTTGCTTCCTATTCTCTCGACTATCATGTCCTTGACAAATGTCACATCTTTTAAGGTGCTCAAATGCATCCTGGAAAATGGTCGGCCACCAATATCCCACCCTCAAGGCTTTTTGCACAATTAGCCACCTAGCAAAATGACCTCCACAAGCAGAGTCGTGGCACTCTTCTAAGATGAAAGGGACCTTGTTAGGCATTACGCATCGGCGGTAGATATCATCTACCCCTTCCCGATACAACGTGCCTGCAATTATTGTGAATTTTAAAGCCTACTGCTTAATCTTTCACTTTTCTGACTTCGATAGACTAGCTGCAGTCTCTCCCATCGACAAATAATGTGTTATCGCCGCACACCAGGAGGGAATAGATACCGTGTCAATCTTGAACAGTGAGTCCTAGTCACTACCTTCAATCAAAGCTTCCTTTGGCTCCCCAAAGTCCACAAGGCACTCTATGATACCATGCAACCTAGGTGGCTTACTCTTAACCTCATAGTCAAACTCTCGCAAAGTAATTAATCACTTTGCCAAACGGTCGGGCGGTTGTAGCTTATTCATCAGCAATTGTAGCTCTTCCACCTTTGTATAAAGGACAACCTTCTCATAAAGGATGTAGTGCCTAAACTTTTTAGTCGCAAAGACCATCGCAAAAGGCACAAATTTTTCATATAATTATAATTAACTTCAGATACTCCCAGCTTCCAACTAGCAAAAGCAATCGGGTGATACCACTCCTCTTCCCACATCTGCGCTAAACAACAGCTAATGCTAGGCATGGTGGTGGTTGAAAATATATATAAAAATTTACCCCTCTTTGGTGCTTTCAACACAAGTACTCTTATGAGTTCCTGCTTTACATCCTCGAAAGCCACCTTATAAGGGTCACTCCACATAAACAAATAGTTGAAGAATAACATATTTATCAATGGCAACGTTCTTTCTGCCAATGTGTTTATGAATCGTTGATAATATCCAATTGATGACAGAAAGATGTGGACTTTTTTGGGGGTACGTGGTGTGTTGAGATGGCAAGCTCAACATGTGCGGATGTTGATGATGGACCGCCTCACTAGATGGGTCCGCACATCTACACTTAGCATGTTAGTGGTCATTATGATACTCACATGGCCACTAACTTATCACTTATTATAGTTAGTTTGTTACATCTACCTACAACTGGCAAAGACATAGCACCAATCGATTAGTGTAGTCGATTATGCACTGTTTAACTTAGTAGGCCAGTTTCCTTTATGTTGTATCTTATCTATACTTTGTGTACATTGTATAGTGTGTGGAAGAAGAAGAAGAAACTAGAAAGAAAACGTTTTGGCCTCCATCTCTCTTCTTGTGTTCTTGAGTGAGCTTCCTCTTATGTATACAGTGTGTGTTTGGCGCCGCAACTCAAGCAAGTCCCCCCACCACACAATTCTTGACATGGTATCAGAGCCACGCCACTGCGAGAGGCTGATTTCGAAGGCTGAAGTGAAGGAAAAGAAGCAAGATTTGAGCAAGCAAGCAATGGGTAAGAAGCTCTCCCACTCTTGGATAGTGCCTGTGGAGGCACCGAAAGCAGGGTCAAGCAAAAATCTCAGATTGCTTTGAGATTTGGTGTGCAAGCAGATCACTTTATATTCTATATATGGGTCCTTTAAGGCAATCCCATAGTTATTTTGGGCGTCTAAGGCCATTTTAGGCCCCGTTTTAGAGCTGCAATGTTGCGAACAACAGTTTCAGGGTACACTGTGATTTCGGTTGTATTGATCGAAAGTGGGTGCGCAGGTCACAGATTGCGAATCTATAATTTTTGAGACCTTTGCAAGAAGCAAACATAAGGTTTATCTACAAACAGGTTGTAGATTACATGTACTATTGAGCAATCAGTGAAAAAGGTTGCTTCGTGTAGTGATGTGCACGTGTTGTGAAAGATTGCAGAAGACTAGCTTGTTGTGTTGTATCCTTGTTTGTGATAATAGCAAAGAACAGTGGAAATCCCATTATTGAGAAGCTCAACAAGAACAACTACCCTTCATGGAAGTTCCGTGTGACGAACTTCCTCATTGGAAAGGGCCTTTATGAGTTTGTCTCAAGTGAATAAAAGGAGCCAAAGCTAGGTATCCCTCCGACTACAGATGAATTAAAAGCATGGAAAGAGTGGAATGTGAAAGATAAAAAGGTGATGTACTAGCTATCTGCAGTCATTGATAACACTATGCTGGGACATATCAGGAATGCAAAAACTTCACATGCAGCTTGGACAATTTTTGAGAGCATGTTTTCAGTAAATACAAAGGCATGAAAGATTCAACTCAAGCAAGAGTTGAATGCCTTGAAGAAAGGGAAAATGTCTTTCAATGAGCATGTGTTGAAGGTGAGGAGCATTGCATATTCTTTAGCAGTGATTGATACAATACCGGATGATGATGATTTGATTTCATCCACTCTGAGTGGCCTTAATAATGAGAAGACATGGAAATCATTTGTTACTTCAGTATATGTACGGAAGCCATTTCCAGATTTTGATGAGCTGATCTCTCTCATGATTACTGAAGAGATCAATATGCAGGGTGATTGGTCTGAAAGAAATGGTGAACAGGTCCAAGCATTTTACTCAAGTTCAAGAAGGGGACATGGTAGATCCTCTTTGAAAGGCCGTGGTATGGGATGTGTTGGCGATAACTAGCAAAACAATTTCAATCAACAGTTTGGTGAAATGCAGGTTTTTGGAGGCAGAGGAAACTTTAGAGGTAGGGGGAGCTCTAGAGAAAGAGGTGGGTGGCAGAATAGAGGTTCTGGAAATTTTTCTATTGTTTGCCATTATTGTGGCAAAACATGCCATATTGCAGCCCATTGCTATGCAAAGAAGAATTATATTCGCAGTGGTAAATTGCAGCAAGGAAACTATGCATCGTCTTCACAACAGAATGAAGACAAAAATGAGCGTCTGTTTGTTATGCAGCATATGATGAATGCAGTTACAGGAAAGGGGACACATGATGATGTATGGTATGTCGATTCAAGTGTATCTAATCATATGACCAGTCATGTTGAATGGTTTGGAGAGATGCAAGACTTACAAAACCTACGTTATGTGCAGACGGGTGATGATTCATGCCACCCAATTTCACACATTGGAAAGGTTCCCTTGTCCTTGTATGATGGCCAGACAAAGAGTCTGACAGATGTATTACATGTGCCATCAATTACAAAGAATCTTGTATCTGTTGGCCAAATGGTAGAGCAGGGGTTGCATGTCCAATTCAATGCAAAAGGTTGTTTTGTAGAAAACTTTAATGATAAGTGCAGGTTGGTCACAAAAGGAAGTAGAGTTGGCCGAATGTTCACTTTAGATGTTGGAATTCCTGTAATGGATGCTGCTTTGTATACTAAAGGAAAAGGCGTAGTTGTAGATATTGAGATATGGTATAAACGTATTGGACATGCAAATGTGCAAAGGCTAAAATTAATGCAGTCCAGAGCATTGGTTACAGGGTTGCCTTCTTTTAGAGTTGCAGAATTGCATAAAGTCTATGAAGCATGCTAGTTTGGTAAGCAGGCAAGACAACCCTTCTTGCATGATAGAGAAGTGAGTAGAAAAATACTTGATGTAGTGCATACAAATGTTTGGGGGCCTACACAGAATGTATCTCTTCATGGCAGCAAATACTTTGTCACATTTATTGATAACTATTCAAGGAAATTATGAATATACTTCATGAAGAAAAAAAGTGATGTATTTGAGCACTTCAAATCTTTTAAGATAGCCGTTGAAATAGAAACAGGCTTAAAAGTAAAGTGCTTGAGATCAAATGGAGGGGGAGAGTACCTCTCTAATGAGTTCAGTGGCTTCTTGAGGACTCATGGGATAAAGAGGCAATTTACTTGCAGGTATATCCCACAGCAAAATGGTGTTGTAGAAAAAAAAAATAGGCATACTATAAAAGTTGCACAGGCATTAATAGCTGAAAAGAATATGCCCAAACATTTTTGGTCTGAGGTTGTCCATACTGTTGTTTACATTATGAACAAAACTCCCATAGTTGTAGTTCATGGGATGACTCCTGAAGAATGCTTTACTGGTGATGTATCCCACTTGAAGCTATTTGGTTGTGTTGTCAAGATTGTGGGAGAGAAGGAAGGAGTCTCACTTGTAGCTTTCTTACTTGCACAATGGGGGAATACACACAAAAGTGGAGGCTGAAAACAGTTTTCCTCTTCTTAGTTTTGTGTAAGCCAAAAGAACTCACATACAAAGAAATAGAAGAACCCTATATATGGGTCTCAAACAAACTCAACTAACTAAGGTGGCGTACTACCTGAGCCACAAACTAGAGTAGATAAGGATAGCTGTCATCTCGTTATTATTCATGGGCGGTGTACCAACCGCATCTGCAGCTATCAAGTCGGTAACATAAATGCACAACGGTCACCCTGGCATATCACGAGTGGAGCTCGATATCTCAACACTCCCCTTCGAGCTCAATCCCAATTCCTGCACACCAAGCAGGTCTCTGAACTTGCGCAGCTTCTCTGCACCCAATGCTTTCGTAAATATGTCAGCTACCTGATCCTCTGTGCTAACATAAACTAGATCAATAAGACCTAGTAAAACCCTCTCCTGCACATAGTGATAATGCACCTCAATATGCTTTGTTCTAGCATGATAGATTGGGTTATTTTCCAAGTGTATACTACTCATGTTGTCACAATAAATGACAACTGCCCCATCTGTAGACTGATGCATATCATAAAGTAGCTTATGCAACCAAGCTACCTCACATGCAGCCATTGTTGCACCCCTGTACTCAGCCTCTGTGCTCGACAAGGCAACTGTAAATTGTTTCTTGCTGCTCCAAGTGACTGTAGCACTCCCAAAAGAGAACACATATCCACTGGTAGATCATTTATCAGAAATGCTACCAGCCCAATCAGCATCAGTGTATCCATGCAACTGTATCTGAATTCCAGTCCCATAAAATAGTCCATACTGCAATGTGGACTTCACATACCTGAGTATGTGTCTAGCCGCATCCAAATGCGGTTTCCTTGGAGCCTGCATAAACTGACTTACAATCTAATAGCATAGCTCAAATCTGGCCTGGTAATAGTCATATAAATCAAACTTCCTACTATGCGTCTGTACATAGTAGGGTCTTCCAGAAGCTCACCTGCATCTGCACTCAGCTTCACATTTTGCTCCAAAGGAACTGAAATAGGCTTACAGCCTATCATCCCATATTTGGACAGCATGTCCAATCCATACTGCCTCTGCAAGAGTCGTATCCCACTTGGTGATCTAATCACCTCAATGCCCAAGAAATAACGTAGCTCTCCCAAATCCTTCATCTCAAACTTCTGCTTCAATAGCATTTTCGCATGAAGGATATCTTCATCACTATCACCTGTGATAATCAAATCATCAACATAAATGACAAGTAGCATAATACATTTCTCTGTTTTTCTCACATAAAGTGAGAAATCTGCCTTGGAAATCTGAAAGCCAATAGTGACAAGATACTGTCCTATCTTGTCAGACCATGCTCTAGGTGCTTGCTTCAAGCCATACAAGGCTTTCTTCAACCTGCAAACAAACTCAGAATGAACAGCATGCACATAACCTGGTGGCTGCTCCATATAGACCTCTTCTTGCAAATCACCATGCAAGAAGGCATTCTTTACATCCATCTGATGTAAAGACCATTCTTTTGATGCAGCCATAGCAATGACTGCTCTTACGATTTCCATCCTTGCAACCGGACTGAATGTTTCTTCATAATCAATGCCATATGTTTGTGCATACCCCTTGACTACTAATCCTGCCTTGTATCTGTTCACAGAACCATCTGCATTGTGCTTCACCTTATAGACCCACTTACAACCAATTGCATTCTTATCTTTAGGCAAAGGTACCAATTCCCATGTAGCATTTGCTTCCAAGGCATCCATTTCTTCATCCATGGCTTTCTCCCATTTTTCTTTTCCCATGGCTTGCTCAAAAGAAGTGGGTTCTGGTTCCTGTATCACTTTGACCATATATGCATAGTGAATGGCTGTTAATCCATCATATTTCAGCCTATCCACAGGATACCTAGCTCTGGTAGACCTGCGCAAAGTAGGTTCACTCCCAGGTGCTCTCAAAACATCCATGATCTTCCTTACTCTAGGTGTAATAATAGAAGGAATACCCAACTCATCATCAATGCTATGTTCTGAGCCACTGGATTCACCATCCACATAAGAGTGACCTGCATTCACATCAAATATGGGCTGGTCTACCTTCTCTTTTCCTTTTCGTGATACTTGCATACCACTATCTGCATTGCTTTGAGAAGATTCTCCTGATCTCAATCTGCTTGTCCATGGCGAAGAATGTGAACCACTGCTAGAGGATGCTCCAGGTCCACTAATATCTTGTGACTGCTGCTGTGAATTCTGTGTAGCATTACCATTTTGTGCATCTACATTATCAATCACATTTACTGGTTTATACCAGCTACTCATCTCATCAAAAACAACATCTCTGCTCACTATAAACTTACGAGTAGAAGGGTTATAGCATCTATATCCTTTCTGCTCTGCAGAGAGTAAAGCAACACTGGTCCTCTTACCAGAACACCGCGAACTTGGTTTGCTTTCTTGAGCTCCTTACCACGAACAAAGCTCTGATACCATGTCAAGATTGTGGGAGAGAAGGAAGGAGTCTCACTTGTAGCTTTCTTGCTTGCACAATGAGGGAATACACACAAAAGTGGAGGTTGAAAACAGTTTTCCTCTTCCTTAGTTTTGTGTAAGCCAAAAGAACTCATATACAAAGAAATAGAAGAACCCTATATATGGGTCTCAAACCAAACTCAACTAACTAAGGTGGCATACTAACTGAGCCACGAACTAGAGTAGATAAGGATAGCTGTCATCTCGCTATTATTCATAGGCGATGTACCAACCTCATCTGCAACTATCAAGTTGGTGACATAAATGCACAACGATCACCCTGGCATATCACAAGTGGAGCTCGATATCTCAATATGTGTTGCATACATTCATGTGCTAGATGAGCTACGGAAGAAGCTTGATCCAAAGGCAGAAAAATGTGTTTTTATTGGATACTCTTTAGAGCAGAAAGGGTATCGATGTTATAACCCTGTCAGGTGAGTTCAGAGTGAGAAGGGATGTTATCTTTGATGAGATGGGAAGTTGGTATACACCTGCTGGTGATGTTTTGGATGATGATAATGATCAGGACAGCTATGCGCAGAAAGATAAACAAGAATCATGGAGTCTTAGTGGACCAGAAACAAAATCTGGTACTACACCTACAGTGAGCCCTTGGTCTGGGAGACTAAGGAGTAACCCCACATCTTCAAGTGGATCTATAAGTGTTGCAAGGAAGGACAAAGGAAAGAAGAAAGTGCTGGATGGTAATGATGCATCTACCAATCATTTGGGATTGGATGGAGATTCTAGTGGTTCGAAGAGCTTGGATGATGGGCTTGGTATTCCTTCAGTCAGGACATCAATGGTACGCAAATCTAGCAAGGTCAAATACCATGTTAAAAAATTTGGTTTTGAAGGCTATGCAGCTCACCATGATGCTTATATGGTGAAACTAGTTGAGGATGTTGAGCCCACTTGTTTTGAGGATGTTGTTGATCATGCTCATTGGGATGCAGCAATGAATGAGGAGATAGCTGCATTAGAAGCCAATAAGACTTGGGATTTGGTACCCTTACCTAAGGGTAAGAAAGCTATTGGCTATAAGCCAATTTACAAAGTCAAGCATAATGGAGATGGTTCAATTAGTAGGTGTAAAGCTAGGCTAGTTGCAAAAGGATATGTTGAAATATATGGCATAGATTATGAAGAGGCATTCAGTCCAATTGCTAGGATGGTATTTGTGAGATGTGTGGTTGCCTTGGCAGCAGCCAAAGTTGGAGTTTATAGCAAATGGATGTTAAGAATGCCTTCTTGCATGGTGAATTGCAAGAAGAAGTGTATATGGAGCAGCCAGCAGGTTATGAGGTTTTAGAGCATCCCACATATGTGTGCAGGTTAAAGAAGGCGCTCTATGGGCTGAAGCAAGCACCTAGAGCATGGTCTAACAAGATTGGAGAGTATCTTGTCAATATTGGATTTTGTATTTCTGATGTTGATCACTCACTTTATGTGAGAAAGGGAGATGCAGGGTTGGTCATCATAGTCATCTATGTGGATGACTTGATTATTACAAGTGACAGTGACAATGGGATTGCTGAAGTTAAGGACTTCTTGAAGAAGAAGTTTGAGATGAAAGATTTGGGTGAGATAAGATAATTTCTTGATATTGAGGTGATCAGATGTGATGATGGTATAAGGCTATCCCAAAAGCAATATGGCTTGGATATATTATCCAAGTATGGTATGACAACATGTAAGCCCCTTCAGTACCATTGGAGCAAAATGTGAAGTTGAGTGCTGATGTTGGGGATGTGATAGAAGACCTTGCTATTTTCAAGAGGATAGTAGGGAGTTTGATTTACATGACTATCACAAGGCTAAACTTAAGCTATCCTATTGGCCTTGTCAGTCAGTTTATGCAGATGCCTAGAAAGCCTCATTTGGATGCAGTTAGACGTATATTGAGGTATGTGATGTCCACTTTACATTATGGACTTTTTTATGAGGCAGGTAAGGACATACAGGTCTTTGGATACACAGATGAAAATTGGGCTGGTAGCATGTCAAACAAAAGATCTACAAGTGGATTCATGTTTTCCCTTGGTAGTACAGCAATTACATGGAGCAGCAAAAAGCAACCTACAGTTACTTTATTAAGTACAGAGGCTGAGTATAGAGGTACTGCTATAGTAGCATGTGAGGTGGTATGGCTGCAAAAGTTATTAGGTGATTTGGATGTGCAGGGAGATGGTCCAGTTGTCATTCATTGTGACAACATGAGCAGCATATAGCTAGCTAGGAATCCAATGTTCCATGCTAGGACAAAACACATTGAGGTGCACTACCACTTTGTGAGAGAGAAGGTACTTGCAGGAGAGATTTACTTGGTATATGTTAGCACACAGGATCCGATAGCTAACATTTTCACAAAGGCATTGGGTGCAGAGAAGCTTCAAAAGTTCCGAAGCTTACTTGGAGTTGCAGAGATAGAGTTGAGCTTGAGGGGGAGTGTTGAGATGGCAAGCTCAACATGTGCGGACATTGATGATGGACCGCCTGGCTAGATGGGTCTGCACATCTACACTTAGCACATTGCTAGTCATTATGATACTTACATGGCACTAACTTATCACTTATTATAGTTAGTTTGTTACACCTACCTACAGCTGGTAAAGACATAGCGCCAATCGATTAGTGTAGTTGGTTATGCACTGTTTGACTTAGTAGGCCACTTTCCTTTATGTTGTATCTTATCTATACTTTGTGTACATTGTATGGTGTGTGGAAGAAGAAGAAGAAACCAGCAAGAAAACGTTTTGGCCTCCATCTCTCTTCTTATGTTCTTGAGTGAGCTTCCTCTTGTGTATATAGTGTGTGTTTGGCGCCGCAGCTCAAGCAAGTCCCCCCACCACGTGATTCTTGACATGGTGGACTAATGGCGACTATAGCTTTGATTTTTTCAGGATCCGTCACAATCCCTACCGAGCTAACTACATGGCCCACCATCAGGATCCCATAAGGTACGCCAAAAACGCACTTCCTCGGAGGATTGAGAGCTATGCAAAATTGTTTGCATCACTCAAAATATTTTCGTAAAATAATCAATGGCCTTTCTCTCACGCTAGCTACCCCTAAATTGTCAATAAAACCTTCAGCTCCTCAGGGGAAATGTCACCAAAGGTCTTATCGGCAGGTCATTGCCAAGAACCAAGTGCATTGCATGCCATCACATGATATGCAAAGGTCCTGAAGAATGTTATGAATGTCATTTTGAGCTTATCCTCTTCTGCAATTGCATTTGATTATAGCCTGCAAAATAGTTATTGAATGAATATATCTCCCTACCCACCAATTGATCCAGAATCTGGTCGATAAAGGGCAATGGGTAATAATCCTTAACTATTTGCTTATTCAACTCTTGAAAGTCCACACACAGCCGGATTTGATTATTTTTCTTCTTTCTAATCTGGTGAGCACCATTTAGAGTGCTGCACAGGGAAGATCAAACCCACTTTCTATAATTTCTATAACTCCTCGAACAGCCCATCCCGCAACTCAAATGGCATACACCTGACTTTCTGTCGCATAGGACGGCTCCTTTCCTTCACAACAGAATTGTATGGACAGCGAGGCTTTGAGGAACGCCCCTAAGTTCATCGTAATTCCAAGAAAAAATATTGCAAAACTCTTGGATTAGAGTGAGATAATCCTCCTGTTTCTCCGCACTAAGCATAGACCCTAGCTTTACTGGCTACTCATCGTCTGGCGTACCAAGGTCTAGTTCGATAACATCTATGTCCCTTATTCTATCTAAGGAAAAAAGTGAATGAAGAAGCTCATTCTTGTGTGTGGCCAAAAGTAGCTCTCCTCTCCTCTCCCCTTCGCTCCTCTCCTCTCCTCTCCTCTCCTCTCCTCTGCTCTTCTCTTCTCTTCTCTTCTCTTCTCTTCTCTTCTCTTCTCTTCTCTTCCTTGCAGAAATGGAGCTTGAGGATAGAGCCACTTGAAGCTTGCACTTGGATCCTGGAGGTACCAAAGTGCTCTAGAGAGGAGGCAACTCAATCCGCCATGGAGGTAAGCTCACTACACTCATAGAGAGAGATAGTGTGTTGGCTATGTGAGAGGTAGCCATCAATGCTCGGCTTGAAATGCTTGAAAGAATAAGCGGTCCATGGGTCTTGGTGGTTGAGTGTGAGCTCACCTCTATATCAGCATTAGTTGTGTGGAGAACAATCATTATCTAACTTCCTTCATCATCATCATCATCATAGTATTTTTTTCGAGAGGTAGAATCTTGCTACATTTTTTCTACTCATAGGATAGCAGGGAAATCTCTATGCCTATGAAGGAGGAATTGCAACAAGGAGTATGACTTATTGGGTGGTGTCTATTCATGCATGGACATGCTAAATAAAAGAAAAAACAAACAATCAATCATATGGCATGATCATTTGACTTTCTCCTTCATCGATCCTTCTTTAAAAATCTCATGAACAATCATCATTATAATTCTCAACTTTAAGATTAGGCAATGACATCCTAAGAAAGAGCCATGCATAAGAAGAGCTGACAATTCATCTTATGTCCCGGTCAACTTCATCTTAGAAGAACTAGGACAATAGGCATGGAGCTCCATGGGAAACCATGGAAATTTTCCATAGAGGAAATCACAGCCAATTGCATGCGTTGACATACAAGATTGTAGCTGACACTAAAAAGACAGAGCATGGAGATGAAGGTGATGCACTTAGGAAGAAGAAAGAATATTAGCATAACTAAGATGAATTCAATCTTGGAGGGGAGACCAAGGCTTTCTTCAAGCCACCTATTAAGAACTAAGTATACATTTAAAAGCAGGAAGCATGAACCAAAGGGACATACTGAGAAGCTTCGAGGTTATGGCCTATTGACTGCAAAGATGGTTGATTGTGAACCACTCACTCGTTGGAGTCAAAGGATCAAGAAGGATAAGGAAGCAATTGTCCACACAATCCTCTCCATGCAAATCATAGTAGCCCTAATCATCAAAAGGGTGTGTTGCAAGATCATTTGATTGGATAATTCCAATTGTAATATCAAAGCTAAGAATATTCAACCTTGTATTCTTTGTTCTCAAACCAAAATAGAAGAAGTCCTAGAAGAATCCAATGCACCTAAAGGATTCAACTGAATTCACTCAAACCATCATGACATGTTGATTCCTCATCATTTTACTACTTTTCCCAAAATTTGAGCTTCCCTATTTCAAGATCTCTAACATTACATGAAAGATCCAAAGCCTACCAAACCATCTCTCTCTGTTTGATTCCAAGAATTCCAATTCAAGAGCCAAACTATGATTTGGGCCCTATGTATGGATGACAGGATAACAAGAAGTGTATCACATGCTCAAGTGGATGAAACTATATAACTCTTTTCCTCCCTCTTTCATTTGAAGTTTCATTCCTAACAAAAGAAGTAGCATGTGCTTTCCTCTTTCTAAAAACTCAAACATAAATGGTGAAAACATTTCTTCTACCATCTTGCTTTGCTCCTAATCCTCTATAGATTTGTGGCGTGACACGATTGCCCTTTGACATTGCTGATGAACCCAACATGAAATCCACACCCTGATTGTTGGCAAGATGGAAGAATCACCCTTTTTTGTAGATACATCCAAGTTTGAAGATGTGAAGTAACTTCTCTGTACCTTCAATGTACTCATGCAGTAGCAGCAGTACTAGCGCCATCAGCAGTAGAAGCTACAACAAATGTAACTACAAGCCAACTCATAATATGAAGTTGCTGCTATGAAGGCTATGGAGGCTATGGAAAGCTAGAGAAATCTCTTTGATGGCTGCAATGTGCGAGCTACTTAAAGCTCTATGAGTCAAAGATGGATTCTTCAGCATGCCTACACACATAATGAGCTAGTTTTTTGTGTGACCGGTTATCTCTTCTTTGAAGCTGCGCATCAACGAGCTTTATACCGCCAGTCCTATTTTACCTACCTTCAAGAAAGCCTTAAAATAAGAATACTTCTTGGAGGACATTTGGACGGATATGAGGCATATCTTTCATGAGTGAATCCACAAGCCAAATAAGGGCTTGGTGGCAACTAAGTTTCTATTGGAGTTTGAGTACGGATTTAATAACATGGATGTTGCAGATCCAACGGTCTTACTAAAGGGAGTGAGGCAAGAGTGAAATCATGTGAGACAAAGCAAGAGCTATGGTGGAAGAAGAAAACTCAAAGAATCAAGAATGAAGTGACAGTGATGGGCACCCACCACTTGTAGTATACAGGTGTGTGAGTACTATCAATGTAGTAATACATGAGCAATTAGGCACCTTTATCTCCAACAACATCCCACTAAAGGCGAATGTGCCTCTATTGAGGAGAGAATGAAAAAAAAGTGAGAAAGTAAAAATATACATAAGTACAACAAAATGAAAAAAAAGTGACAAAGTACAAATATACACATGTACAACAAGATGAGAAAAGACCTCTTCAATGGATGGTTGAAGCTTGAAAAAACCAAATATAACCAATCATCAATTGTGAAGCTTCAATGGTGGCTCCCAAATGCTATTGAAGCTCAATGTCACACAATGGCAACCCATGTTTCTTAGAGGCTGATGTATCTTCAATTTTAAAGGGTCTTCAGCACTCTTGAATGGTCAGAGATGAAGAATTGAAGCGTTATATCAAAAATCTCCAAATCCAACTCCGTGTAATAGATTGTTGTTGACAAATAGGCTGCAATGCTTGACATCTTGGCACAAACTTGAAGTAGCAAAGCTATAAAAGAACCTCAGCACTAAGATATGTATGAATGTTCCCAAAATTGAAAGCTTGGAGTAAGCTTTAATGGCTAACCTTGCTGTGTATTAGGATTTTCTAAGAGAAAAGTGCCAAGATAAGGGAAAGAATGCTCCAATGTTGCATTAAGAGCTTGTCCAAAAGTAGATTAGTGATTAGAAAGCATTGAAACACTCTAATCTAACCACATATTTTATATTACTTGTTGTCGAAGAGGCTCGAATCCAATTCAAAATGTAATCTTGGACCGGCTATCCACATGGCATCTTCTCTCATCAAGATGGTGATCAATGTGTTGCTAATGATGCCTAGAAGGCCTTTCAACATTCCACTATTGCAAATGGTTGAACATCAAGAAAGGAGATGAAATTTTTGTATTGAACTTTTCATGAAAGCTTCAAAGGTAGAAGAAAAAGAAGCTCTCCTAAAAAATAACTATAGTTAAAACTCCTTCTAACTCATGTGAGTCCTTTTTAGACAAAATACCTCTAAATTTTTCTAGGAAGTCGATGACCACCTCCCATTTTAGTACTTCCACCTCCATACTTGTCCATAGCTCCTATGTAATCCTTCAATAAAGCCTATCTGCTATCTATGGAGGTGTTGCTAGTCACTATTAAAGCTTGTTAAAGTTTTTACCACTATATCAGAGGTAAACTAGATTTGCTAAAATGTAACATGTGAAAAATGGACACAAAAATGGATCAAAGACTAAAGCTTTGATACCATTTGTTTGAGAGTGAATTAAGAGGAAAAAGAAAATAGAAAGAAGATAGAAAAATAGAGTGCAAAGGTAAGAGAAGACTACATAGAAAAGAGAGAGAGACTAGAGAAAGAGAGAGAAAAAAGGAAGAGGAAGGAAAAAGAAACCACGAAAGCCATGTGTTGAGTACAAGAGAATAAAGATTAAATATATTTTTTTCGTTTTGTTTTGTGAGTTGCATATACACAACTAGGCCATGCAAATGCTATCATAGGGTCAAACCCTTAAGCCTTTGGTTTCATCAAATTATGCTACTTATTTCCACTTCCTTTGATTGATAGCTTCAGAGAGGCCAACGTTATGTTGGTGAGGATAGGTACTAAGCACCTCATTTAGGGGCCCAGGTAACATGATACTTGATAAATGATCAACCCTCACCAACTAAAACACCCCATCTCGATGGATTCCCATAAAAGGAGTGTCATGTCCATCTTGCTTGGATGTTGGCTCATAAGAGAAGTCCCTCCCTATGGACTACCACTAGACCCCTAGACTAGTGATAGCTCATTTTGATGAAGCTAACCATGTGGTGATATCGCAAGATCTAAGCTCTCTAGCACATGGTGGTCATGCCTTTAGGG
This sequence comes from Lygodium microphyllum, assembly GCF_053477565.2. Taxonomy (NCBI): domain Eukaryota; kingdom Viridiplantae; phylum Streptophyta; class Polypodiopsida; order Schizaeales; family Lygodiaceae; genus Lygodium; species Lygodium microphyllum. Next base: position 477,007 of record NW_028229548.1, on the reverse strand, counting down.
ACTTCTATTATTATTGAATGGTGAAAAACCAAGTCTCTTTCACCTTTTTATACCAAGCCATTGTAGCTAATGTTTTACTTGTTTTTCCACTCTTAATAATGAAAATTAGAAATAAACAACAACAATACTTGTTGTCATTATGTTATATTTACAAAAAATGATAAGTACTTATAGCTTGATGAAAATTGTTGTGAACCAGAAGATACCATAATGGTAAATGTGTAGACATATTTTTCCAATATTTTGATTGATCTTCAAAAACTATAGAAGAAATCCTCCTCAAAATACACAAAGTGCACCACATATTCCAAAATGTGTGATGGGACCCAAAACGGGCCGGCACTGGCTCATGCACTAGCCGGACCTCTATCATGCGCTCAACAACCCCACGGCCTCGCGGTCAGGAGTGTTGATGACACATACATCATCTTCCTAAACATCTTCTGTTTGTATCATGTCTCGTAGTCCAACTCTAACCCAATTAACATTCCTCAGAGGGAGTCCCAACACATTGCCAAATAGCACAAAGTACAAACATAGGAGGTCCTCCCATGACTGACAACCGCTACCTCACTGCGACTCTCCTACACCTTGGGGATTAGCCCCTCGATGCGTCGCTCAACATAAAACACAATATCACACATATTTCCACTCAAGGTACCAATTGATCGTATCCAGGAATGTACCATTTTCCTCACTTTCTTTCCCCTAGGCCCAACGCCTAGCCTACAGCTTGGAACAACCTTACTCAGTCAACATTGGTCACGATCTAGAGAATATAGGTGCTATGCATCCAGGAGGTATTGTCTGATACCTTTTATCATTTTATGCTTCATGCAAATTGTGAATGTCCATGTGCTCAAACAAAGAAAAATCAGCATTGTGCTTAATGCAAAAACATTCTTTCAATGAATTTCTCTGACGCGTAATTGCTACGTTGCACGAACCTAGCACCGAGGAGACCTCGTGCTACTAGATCCTTATTTTAAATTAACGACCGATCTATATGATATGCATAGATGAAAACAATCAGCCTTTTCTTTCTCTCAGCACTTAAACACCACTCTCATTCTCTCTACCCCCTCGCCGTTTAGATTGTGCACGGTGCATAGGCTTAGGGTAATATTTTCCATGTTTTTTGTTGTATGAAAAGCAATAAAAACTCACTAAAACATAAAGATAGGACTGAACTGAGGCTAAACCTCATACTTCAGACTCCCCATACATACACAAACATGAATCTTATTTTTCCTTAATTTTCGGCACTCAAAATTCATTTTTTCCCTGTTTTTCACCCATTTTTCCTATTTTTCTTGTATTTTTTACAATATTAAATAACTGAAAATAAAAAATGAGTTGTGGGCTGTGGCCCTTAGGTTCATTTGCAACAAAAACACAAATTTAGTTGGTGTGTCTTATTATATCTTCCATTTATATATCAAAAACACCCAATTTTTCCCTATTTCGCGTGCTTTACGGGTTTTACACTATTAATTTCAGTCACAACACTTATGATTTTCTGAGCATAAACTGATCAAACTCATAGCAAACAACAACATAATGCATAATCATCCCATGGGAACAAATATTCATAAAGCAACTTGCATAAAACATCAACTTCCTTTGTAAAAATGAAATTACCGTTCTTTGCGGGTTGCGGGTTTTTATTTGCCATGTCTCGGGACTGATTTCCAGTAGCCATTAATGCTCATGACAGTCCACAATCAGCAATCTTCATTCCTCTTGAACCACGAAGCAATCCGGTCTTCATTGGACAAGCATCCGTCATCCATTCTTCTTCTTCTTCTACACCACATGAATCTGCCCTTAGAAGAGAGAGAGGGAGGAGAGAGAAAGACTGAAATCAGAGATCTTCATAGAGACCACCATTTTACGGGTGAGAGGTGGTGATAGAGTCAGCAAGGAGAAGGTAGACAAGGGCAATGATCATTTGCATGGGTTGCATTGATGCTGGAGATTGAGGATCCACCCATGGAGCGCAATTTTCAGACGCCTCCTGTCGCCTTCTCTCCACGTTTCCTTCATCCCAAAAAATGCCATGCTTTTGTGTGGCATAAAATGCCCAAGGCCCCCAAGGGTCACTTACCATTTGGCCCAAAGTTTGGCCACCTCTTTGTATCTTGCCCGGTTTCTTGGCCATTTCTCCGTCCGGACTCCGAATTGAGCTCTGAAAAATCCTGGGCGTCCGGCTTGGCATCCCGCATTGGTTGATAACTCTTGTCAACCCGCACGACAGACTGAAAAATTATGAAAAATCCACAGGTGTCGCTCGGGCGCCTTTGAAGTACTTTGACGCTTAAAATCGTCCTAGATCGAACCGCCGCCTTTGACGTTGAATATTTTTCCCTTGATACTCGTAATTTTTAGCTATTTTTAATCACTTCTCGGTATCAAAATTCTGCTCTCATTGGCGACCACGGGATAGGGTGACTCAGCTTGTTGAAATGCATGGTGGCTTCTGCTGAAAATATGTAGAACACCTCGCCTCTTTTAGGTGCTTTTAAAATGGGTGCTTTTACTAGCTCCTGTTTCACATCCTCAAAAGCTACGTTACAAGGGTCGCTCCACTCAAATGAACAGCTAAAGGATAATAAATTCGTTAGTGGCAACGTTCTTTCTGCCAAGGCATTTATAAATCTTCGATAGTACCCTATCAACGACAAAAAGCTATGAACCTCTTTCGGAGTGAGTGGTGGACTCATAGAAACTATAACCTTGATCTTTTCAGGGTCAGTTGCTATTCCTACTGAACTGACCACATGGCCTAGCAATAGCCCATAAGGTACTCCAAAAACACACTTCCGTGGGTTAAGAGCGATACAAAATTGTCTGTAGCGCTCAAAGCACTTTCTCAAAATAACCAACATCCTTTCCCTTACAATGGCTGCCCCCAGATCATCAATAAATACTTTCAACTCATTTGGGGAGATGTCACCAAAGGTCTTGTCTACTATTCGTTGCCACGATCCAGGTGCATTGCATAAACCAAAGGCCATCACATGGTACGCAAAAGTACCGAAGACAGTAATAAAAGTTGTTTTCAACTTATCTTCCTCTGCAATTGCCATCTGGTTATATCCTGCAAAGCAATCCATAAACAAATATATTTTCCTACCCGCTAATTGATCCAAGATCTTGTCAATAAACGGCAATGGGTAGTAATCTTTAACCGTCTGCTTATTCAGCTCTTTAAAATCCACACATAGTCGGATCTGGTTGTTTTTCTTCTTCCTGATAACAATGGGTGAACACCATTCTGTGTGTTGTACAGGGAAGATTAACCCAGCTTTCCTTAACTTCTGCAACTCCTCAAACAGCCCATACCTCCTTACCTTCTGACCACAGGATGACTCCCTTCTTTTACAGGAATAGTATGAACAGCCATGCTGGGAGGAATACCTCTCAACTTTTCATAACTCCAAGCAAAGATATCGCGGAATTCTTGAATCAAGGACACATAGTCCTCCCTTTCTACTGAACTAAGCATAGACCCTAATTTAATTGGCCGTGAATCAGTCGGCGTACCAAGGTCCAACTCAATCACATCCACATCTCTTATCCTATCTTGAGGCTCTATTGGCTCATTTAGAGTTATCTGATAGATATCCTCTGTAGTGGACCCCTCTTTAGATTCATCGCTGGATAATGTCTCACTACGAGATGGATCATCTACTGTTTCTAATTCAGTAGAAGATAAAGGAGCTCTCTCACTTTGAGGAGACTCAGGATAAGCATCAACTATTACTCGATTAGCACCTCTACCTAGAACCACTCGACCAGAGGGTATATCGACTTGACAGTCTGTTTGTAAGATCCTAGGCCTACCTAGCAAAACCCGATAGCTAGGACGTCCTGCAAATCTTATCCCCTAAAGTCCAAGAAGCATTCTACACTCACGACTGTAACATGGATCTTAGTAACACAACCTTCTGGTTATCTTAGACTATCATCGGCCATTCTTAGAAGGGTGGAGCTGTGTTCTGGATGCCTAGACTCAGCCTCTCCATCAATTCTGAACTCATGATATTGATGGAGGATCCAGTGTCTACAATGGCATGTTCCACTAATATTCCATCCACATAAGCTGGAACCCTAGGGCAGTTCTTTTCAGCATGGTCAAACCAATCTTCCCCTACTCGCGCTATGCCCAGAGGTTCCACAATATACCCGATATGCAGGATCTTCTTAAATTCCTTATGTACTCCTGGAGATAATTTGATCAATTGCAAGAGGTTCACATCTGGTTTAACTTCACAAAGAGAACTCGCTAAATCAAAGTCATGATACGTAGCCAAAGCTCTCTTTTCTCACCAAACCATCCTCTCTTTTGGTCTTTGGACCGGTTTCGGTGCTTCTTTCTTAGCTCTTGCCTTCTTTCTTGGCATCTCCTCATCCTTCTTAGGGTCAACTTTCCTGTCAACCGGCCTTAGCCGTCCCCCTTCTATGCTAGGACTCTGGACTTGCATCCCCTTATCCCCTTGTTTAGGGTTTACCTCAACCGGTTTTTCCTTATCTCTGTCAACCTCTTTAGCCTTTTGGCCTCTTGTGACGGCTCTTAAGTTAGAGGTTTCAGCATCATTAACTCGTACAGCCTCAATAAGGCTGACTCCGTTGCCTTGTGGCAACTCTTCTATAGTTGTTTTTCCCCTCTGCAATATTTGCCTAGGTGCATCATTCTGCTGCAAGTTATTTCCTTGCGCTCTGTGATTCACTGGGACCGGTTGTTTACTCCCTTGTTGGAGAGAGCTAATCTTACTCCAACAGGTAGTAACTAGATGGCCTGACTTCCCACAAATGTCACATTTCACATTTGGACAATTCCTGGGGAAGTGTTGACCACCACACCATTTACAACTAAATCTAGAGGGTCCACCCTCTTCAGGGCGTCGACTCCCTATCAAATTTTGTTGCTTCTTCAAGAAATTAACGTCGATAGCTATTTGTTGATATTGTTCGGAAATCATATCAGTATAATGCTTCATCATATCCTTGACTTCGCCAAGGACATTAGATGCACTCGACTCGTAGCCTCGATCGTCAACTCGTCGTTCCAGGGGCCTAACAATCTGATTTGGCATTGGCTGTTGACCCACAGGAACAACATTCAAATTTGAAACTTGGCCTCCAACATTTGATGGAGCCAACTGACTTGCCATGGGCATAGTCACACTGGGAGGAGCTGGTAATAACAGTACATTTGAAACCATACTCCCTCTCCCAATGGGGTTAGTCATAGGCATCCCTTGACTTCCATTCGTCAATGATGGATTGCCACTAGGTACTAAACCCCCATTAACATTCATTCGAGAGGAGTAGGCCGTTTGTAATCGTGCTTCTACTCCCTCTGCCCGCGTAATAGCAGTGTCTATATCTGCTAAGGACACACTGCTCAATTGTACTTGGATATTAAAGTCCAACCCATGCAAAAAGTATTGCAATTGGGCAACTGGTGGAATGGGAATGTAAGTTTGCAACTTACGGAATACTTCCTTCAACTTCTTGGCATATGCTTTCACATTCTCGTGAGGATCTTGACGTGTTACATTCAAGACCCGCAACCAATATTGGCCACCTCTTTTAGGGGCATATTCCGCTCGGAAAGCTGCATAGAATTGATCAATGGTGGCTATGGTTCCAGACTCTATGCTATGATACCATACCGTAGCCCTTGCTTTTAACGTCATATTGAAGAACATCATGAGATGTCCCTCATCCTGGATGTGATAATTGAACATCAATCTCTAAAATTCACAAATGTGAAATTCTGCATCCTCTTCTGCTAACCCATTAAAAATGGGCAAAGGAACTCCTAAGGCTGGTAAATCCAGCGTCCCTGCAGGAATCGCAATAGGCTGTGCCATGGTGACAATCCGATTAGCAATAGGAGCTTGAAGTAACTGATTCACACCCCTACTTGAAGTGGGTAAACTTGGTGGAGAAGAGGAAGAACTTATGCTTCCTCCTGCCCCTAATGGAATAGGTGGAGCAGTTAAATGACTAAGACCACCGCTTCGTATACGTACTGGACTACTCCTTTGAGGAGAATAACGGCTTACGATCTCTAACCGCCGTCTAGCCCTTTCTGCGCGTTCGGCTTTTTGAATTTCGACTTGACGGTCCTTGTTGTCAGAGAACATAAACCAACTTCCTTTTGGTCCCTACAAACCCTAAATCCGAAAACCACCACTGATAAGTGGCTCCCGGCAGACGCACCACTGATGGGACCTAAAACGGGCCACCATTGGCTCATGCACTAGCCGGACCTCTATCATACGCTCAACAACCCCATGGCCTCGCGGCCAGGAGCGTTGATGATACATACATCATCTTCCTAAACATCTTGCATTTGTATCACGTCTCGTAGTCCAACTCTAACCCAATTAACACTCCTCAGAGGGAGTCCCAACACATTGTCAATAGCACGAAGTACAAACATAGGAGGTCCTCCCATGACTGTCGATACCTCACTGCGACTCTCCTACACCTTGGGGATTAGCCCCTCGATGCGTCGCTCAACATAAAACACAATATCACACATATTTCCACTCAAGGTACCAATTGATCGTATCCAGGAATGTACCATTTTCCTCACTTTCTTTTCCCTAGGCCCAATGCCTAGCCTACAGCTTGGAACAACCTTACTCACTCAACGTTGGTCACGATCTAGAGAATACAGATGCTAGGCATCCAGGAGGTATTGTCTGATACCTTTTATCATTTTATGCTTCATGCAAATTGTGAATGTCCATGTGCTCAAACAAAGAAAAATCAGCATTGTGCTTAGTGCAAAAACATTCTTTCAATGAATTTCTCTGACGCGTAATTGCTACGTTGCATGAACCTAGCACCGAGGAGACCTCGTGCTACTAGATCCTTATTTTAAATTAACGACCGATCTATATGATATGCATAGATGAAAACAATCATCCTTTTCTTTCTCTTAGCACTTAAACACCACTCTCATTCTCTCTACCCCCTCGCCGTTTAGATTGTGCACGATGCATAGGTTTAGGGTAATATTTTCCATGTTTTTTATTGTATGAAAAGCAATAAAAACTCACTAAAACATAAAGGTAGGGCTGAACTGAGGCTAAACCTCATACTTCAGACCCCCCATACATACACAAACATGAATCTTATTTTTCCTTAATTTTCGACACTCAAATTTCATTTTTCCCCTATTTTTCACCCATTTTCCCTATTTTTCTTGTATTTTTTGCAATATTAAATAACTAAAAATACAAAATGAGTTGTGGGTTGTGGCCCTTAAGTTCATTTTCAGAAAAAACACAAATTTAGTTGGTGTGTCTTATTATATCTTCCATTTATATATCAAAAACACCCAATTTTTCCCTATTTCGCGTGTTTTACGGGTTTTACACTATTAATTTCAGTCACAACACTTATGATTTTCTGAGCATAAACTGATCAAACTCATCGCAAACAACAACATAATGCATAATCATCCCATGGGAACAAATATTCATGAAGCAACTTGCATAAAACATCAATTTCCTTTGTAAAAATGAAATTACCGTTCTTTGCGGGTTGCGGGTTTTTATTTGCCATGTCTCGGGACTAATTTCCAACAGCCATTAATCCTCATGACAGTCCACAATCAGCAATCTTCATTCCTCTTGAACCACGAAGCAATCCGGTCTTCATTGGACAAGCATCCGTCATCCATTCTTCTTCTTCTTCTTCACCACATGAATCTGCCCTTAGAAGAGAGAGAGGGAGGAGAGAGAATGACTGAAATCAGAGATCTTCGTAGAGACCACCGTTTGACGGGTGAGAAGCGGTGATAGAGTCAGCAAGGAGAAGGTAGACAAGGGCAATGATCATTTGCATGGGTTGCATTGATGCTGGAGATTGAGGATCCACCCATGGAGCGCAATTTTCAGACGCCTCCTGTCGCCTTCTCTCCACGTTTCCTTCATCCCAAAAAATGCCATGCTTTTGTGTGGCATAAAATGCCCAAGGCCCCCAAGGGTCACTTACCATTTGGCCCAAAGTTTGGCCACCTCTTCGTATCTTGCCCGGTTTCTTGGCCATTTCCCCGTCCGGACTCCGAATTGAGCTCTGAAAAATCCTGGGCGTTCGGCTTGGCATCCCACATTGGCCGGTAACTCTTGTCAACCCGCATGACAGTCTGAAAATTTATGAAAAATCCACAGGTGTCGCTCGGGCGCCTTTAAAGTACTTTGACGATTAAAATCGTCCTAGATCGAGTAGCCGCCTTTGACGTTGAATATTTTTCCCTTGATACTCGTAATTTTTAGCTATTTTTAAGCACTTCTTGGCATCAAAATTCCACTCTCAATGTGGAAGCATATAAGTACTCTTCTTCAAATGCTACAGCATCTAGGACAATATTACTGTGACACCTATTGTTAGTCCACATATCTCCACTCATTTGAAAAAAGTTGAAATAGACATTAAAGACAATATCACACCTAAGAAGGTTAGTTTTATTTGAACATTTTCGTGAAACTATATATATACATGAATGCATATACATGTACATATAAACATCTCAAACCCACATATTATGTCATGTATATTCATACATAAATAAATGGATAGATATACACAATAGTATGTATACTCACATAAATTAAGTATATCTAGATCATTATTATATATACTCACTACTCTCTCATTTGAACACACACACACACATGTGTACTCATGCATCACATATTTGTATGCACATACACAAATATATACACATCACATCACAACCATGCAAAAATATGGCTTCTCTTGCTTTGAATCACGTGCCATCCACATGGTGTAAAGGAGATAACAACTAAGATGGCCCCTTACCACCTGGCACACATTAATACCTTTTATTTCTTATTAATTCAATGTTTAGATAACACAATCACCTCTTAACCATTTATGTGGTACTTCTATTTTGTAAAAAGTAACTTCCAATTCACTACAAAATTGTGTATGAAATGATCTTCAACTCACAAGAAAAGTTCTATGTATTTCTGTTAATGGAGGATGGTTCATGCCTACTTATATGATGTTGTTCATACCATATTGTATTCTCTGAACTACTTGCTTTAAAAAGAGTAACCAAGACAATTCAAACAATTTTACTTACTTATCATTTTGTTTGAAACTCATTAATCTATTTATTTTCAATGACAAGCTCATTGCTAACACAGCCATGGACATATCACCTATGATACATCCATCATGCTATTAAGGTATAGTGGTCCAAGTCTCTATTGATTCCAATAGATCACTCTCCTCAAATTCATTAAGGTTGATCATTCATTGGGAATCATGATATGATAATGCACTTTGTCAATCACATTGGCTTCTCAACTATCAAGGTTTGTTTTTCTTTACTGTTGATCATTCATTGGGAATCATGATATGATAATGCGCTTTGTCAATCACATTGGCTTCTCAACTATCAAGGTTTGCTTTTCTTTACTGTTGAATGATCCCATCACGCCCGTTCATGGTCCTAGCTTTAGACCCCCTTCTAGAATGTGCCTCTTTGTTAACAAGTTATCAAGCCTACAGACCATCATGATCACGTGCCAGCCACTTGGCTATTGTTACTCTTGGATTAGTCATGAACCTTTGAAATTAAGGCCTCTCTATTCCATGCCTACATTCTCACAACCACATGGTGGTTGCTTGGCGATTGTTACCCATGGATTGAACATAAAATCCATAGTTAAGGCCTCTCTATTAATAGACTTTGAGGCTGACTGAAAGTAAAAGTTGGAATATGGCCTTGATATATGCCTATGCCTTTTGATTAGTTGCATGGTCATAGGTAAGTCATTGAGCTATGTAGATATCATTCCATGCTGTCATGATTTAATCATGACCATGCATGGCTAGGCATGGCTCTTCTACACCACTCATTCCACATCATACGATACTCGACTAACTTCTTATTAGCATTCCTTTTTGAATGCTTATATGCTTGATTCACATAGCATATAGCATTTGTAAGCATGTTAATATATTCAAGTGCTTAATGTAAGGACCATATATTTCTTGCTTAGTTTTTAAGTGCCTAACTGCATGAATCTATGACTGGCATTCTTGATTATCCGCATTCAATAATGCATTATTCACACATCCTCAATCTATGTCTCGTCCCACATATCATGGCCCAGGATTATGCATACCCAAGAATCCCATGGTAAAATGCTCACATAGTTCTTATTAGGGAATGAGATACATCTACAATAAGCCCATACACATCTCTCTTTATAAATCAAACAACAGTCAAACACACCCCAACAAAGAAAGTCATACTCAAACCCTCTTTTTATCCTCAAGCTCACTAAGCTCTACAACCTATCTATTATGCTAACAGTACTTGTAGTATGAACTATTTTAGTCCATGGACTCCACTAATGTAATTCATAATATGAGTCAACATGGATGACAACCTTGGTAGGTTGTAGACACATGTAATGCATAGCAATAGCTCTAGTTCTTGCTAGATGTTGTTGTATGGATGTAGGTAACATACCTTCCTCCTAATCCTATTATGGCATGCTTGAACAAAGTTTTTAGTTGTAATGTGTGTGCGTGCGTGCGTGCGTGCGTGCGTGCGTGCGTGTGTGTGTGTGTGTGTGCGTGCGTGCGTGCGTGCGTGCGTGCGTGCGTGCGTGCGTGCGTGCGTGTGTGTGTGTGTGTGTGTGTGTGTGTGTGTGTGTGTGTGTGTGTGTGTGTGTGTGTGTGTGTGATTTCTTCTTGTTCAAGTTGTGGATGCTCTTACGTGTGGGCTAAATTTGATGGCTCCTTCCTGGCAAAGTATGTTAAAATGAATCTACTTTCAACCATACTTTTCGATGGGGACTCTTATGTGTTGATCGCTTAGGTAACCCTTGCTAACAATGAATTTTTTATTTGGAACTATGATCAGTAATATTGTTTAAGATGGGGGCACATGATTCTTGACTCAACAAACAAACAAAAAAGCATCGAAACATTGACTAATTTCTTTGTTTTAACACATGTCTAGCTCATGGATAAGATCCCTATTTGTTATTAGGCAAACGAAATACTACCAAACATAACCCAATGGAGTGAATTACAAAGGGGCCTTAATATTCATTCTCCTATTTGACATATGCCCAAAATGTGTCTAGCTCTTTATATATATCACTTAACACCTAACTAGATCCTCAGAATGTGATGCCATTGAAGTTTTATCCTCCTAACCATTTTAAAAGTTTAGTGGCATTGAAGTTTTATCCTAATGATTTTACAAATTTAATGCTCTATTTTCTAAATTGTTTTTCTCCATGCCTATGTTGCTTAATCTCATTCAGTTTATAATCATATACATCAACATAAAGATCATAAACTGAATGAGATTAAGCAACAAGCAATGAATTTGTTTGCTGAAAATAGGTATGTACCTGCCTTGGAACAGTTTGATACCTATACATCTCACATATACCAATAATACCCTATCATACAGCTTCAAAATACCCTTCTTTTAGCCCAAAGATTCAACATCTCAGTGTTGGAAGAGAGGGAGAGAGACAGAGTGGAGTGGAAGATGAGCCTCAGCTCATTGTTGTTCTTCTTCCATTATTATTCCATCATACTAACTAAAAGAGACTTACACACATATGTATTAGTAACCAAGACTAACTGTGGTTAAGTCATTGACTACACTGACTTATTGAATGTCACACACATTTACAGTTGTATCCAGCTAATGTTGATTACACACATAAAGGTAGACTAACTAAGGAGTAACGGGAGCTTGATATTCTAATACTCCCCCTCAAGCTCAAACCATCTAATAAACTCCAAGTAGCTGTCTGAAGTATATGAACTTTTCTTTACCAAGAGACTTGGTAAATATATCTGCTACCTGGTCTTTAGTCTTCACATGAATCAAGTTAATATGCCCTGTAAGAACCATTTCTCTTATGAAATGGTAGTGAATCTCAATACATTTGGACCTAGCATGGTAGACAGGATTGCTAGCCAACATAACACTGCTAAGGTTATCACAATGCAATTGCATTCTCCTTTCCAGCTGTATTCCCAAGTCTTTCAGCAGTTTCATTAAGCAAACTGCTTCGCAAGCCGCTAAGGCAACTCCTCTGTACTCAGCTTCTGTACTAGACAATGCCACAGTAGGCTGTTTCTTACTCTGCCGATTGATCATACTCCTGCCCAATCCAAATGCATAACCACTGGTTGACCTCCTGTTCATAGGCACAACCAACCCAATCAGCATCAGTAAACCATATCAAGTCAAGAGATTTTCCATATGCATAAAACATCCCATAATCTGTAGTACCCTTTACATATCTCCATAATCTGTAGTACCCTTTACATATCTCATGACTGCATCTAAATGTGATTTCAAAGGCTTCTCCGTGAAGTGACTAATCAGCCCCACTGCATAACATAAGTCAAAATGGGTACAGTCAAGAATATCAAGCTGCCCACCATCTATCGATACATGGTCACATTCTCTATGTCATTCCCAACATCAATCTATAGCTTGACATTCTAATCAAGAGGTCTCTCCATAGGCTTGCATTCAGCCATATCATACTTCTGTAACATGTCATGAGCATACTGCTTCTATAGCAGCCATATACCTTGAGGCGTAGAGAGTACCTCAATCCCAAGAAAATACTTTAGTTCACCAAGGTCTTTGACTCTAAATTCAACCTATAGACATGATTTAATTTCAGCAATGCCCTCTTCATCATCTCCAGTGATGATAAGATCATCTACATAAACCACTAGAAACATGTATCCATGATTTGTCCTCTTCGTGAACATACTATGATCTGCATCACCCAATCTAAATCCATGTTGCTGTAAATAGCTGCTAATTCGAGCATTCCATGCTCTAGGTGCATGTTTCAGTCCAAATAAAGCCTTTCTTAGCTTACATACATGTGTAGGAAAGTCCGGGTGAACATAGCCTTCAGGTTGCTCCATATATACTTCCTCAACCAAATCACCATTCAAGAAAGCATTCTTGACGTCCATTTGCCATAATTTCTAGCCTTTGCATGCTGCCAAAGCAATGATAGTTCTAACTGTTGCCATTTTAGCCACTGGACTGAAAGTCTCCTCATAGTCAAGGCTGTACTGCTACACATATCCTTTTGCAACCAACCTGGCCTTATAGCATTCTAAAAACGAACCATCTGACTTGCATTTAACCTTGTATACCCATTTGCAACCAATGGGGACTTTGCCTTCAGGCAACTCAACCAATTCCCATGTCTCATTTTCAGCCATGGCTGCATATCCTCATCCAGTTATCATCTGACTGCATCATCAAACTTTGAAGGTTCTTTGTAACCTGTCACACTAGCCATATATGCATAATGGTAGACTGAATAACTAGTGTATGTAAACCTATCAACTGGTTTTCTAACTCTCTTATATCTCTGTAACTGTGGCTCACTCTGAACTTGCCTCCCATAAGGCAATACATAACGACTCTGTCTTGCTTCAGGTGTCATAATAGACGAAATGCCCAACTCACTATCCAAACTATCACTGTTGGATGACTCATAACATGTTGTAAGTGGACTTGTCACATCCTCAAGCATCTTTTCTTTTCCCTTATCCAATCTCCCCCTCACTGACATATCCATGTTAGTGGACGTAGAAGTACGAATCCGGAAGCGTCCTGACCAAGGACTTACTATAGGTGACCCATCACCTGTAGGACCACTCATAGATGTACTCACTATAGGTGTATTTTCAGCATTACTAGTGCTAATTGATCCATCAATAGCCATTGCAACAGGATTACCATACCACGATGCCAACTCATCAAAAACAACATCTCTGCTAATCAATGTCTCATGTGTAGATGGTACATAACACTTGTAAGCTTTCCAGTCTTGTGCATAACCAAGGAATACACTCTTGACAGCTTTAGGATCCAATTTCTTCCTCTTTTCATCAGGAACATGTACATATGCAATGCTGCCAAATACCTTTAAGTGTGAAATGTCAGGCTTATGACCATACAACCTCTCATATGGAGTTACATCATGAATCCCTCCTAGGAGTTCTATTCAGCACATAGACAGTAGTCACTACTACTTCAGCCCAATAACCATTTGGCAAACTCTTCTCATTCAGCATAGTTCTTGTTGATTCCATCAGTACCCTATTTTTCCTTTCTACTACACCATTTTGATGCGATGTATAGCCACAAGTTAACTGCCTTCTAATCCCATGTTTAGCAAGGTACATGTCAAAGTAATTAGAGACATATTCTCCACCTCTATCTAATCTAAGACATGAAATTTTACAGCTCAACTCATTTTCAGCATGCTTGTTGAAATCCTTGAATGCATCAAACACATCATCCTTATGTTTTAGTATGCAAAGCCAAGTATACCTGTGTTGAAATCATCAATGAAGGATACATAGTAATGAGCACCACCAAACGAAGCATTATGAGACAGACCCCATACATCTAAATGTACCAACTGCAAGGGTCGTGAGCTATTCCGTACATGTCTTATAAATGGAAACTATGCTTGCTTTCCAAACTGACATGCATCACACACATGTCCAAAGTCATGATACTTGAACTTAAGTAGTCCAAGCACAATCTCCTTCTGTTGCATAGATTTTAGTTTTTGTACATTCACATGGCCAATCCGCTTATGCCATATCTCACCATCCCGTATAGCACCATCATCATGTGCAAGCATGGCTACTTTCAATTCTGGAATTGACACATCAAGAGTAAACATTGTGCCATCTCTTCGGCCTCTAGCAATCAATTTGCAACCATTACCATATTCTTCAACAAAGCATCCATCTCTATTAAATCTCACCTGCAAATTCTGTTCTGCCATCTGTCCAACTGACAAAAGATTCTTGGTTATTGTAGGTACATGTAGTACATCATGCATGCTCTTTTTCTTGCCATCAGGCATCAACAAATGTACAACTCCTTTATGTTAAATAGTATGCTAGGTGTCATCCCCAGTACAAACATGTCCATGAGAACCTACAGCCATCTCATCAAACTATTCTCCATGGGGTGTCATATGATTTGAAGCCCATGAATCAATGTACCATTTCTCATCTCTATTCTACCTAGATCAATTCTTAGACACATGTTGCATGGCAAAAAATCTATCAACCTGCTCATCATGAGCACTGCTAGAAGATGCATAGTGCCCATGTTGTTTGTCCTTTGCCTTCATATCTCCCTGCTTCTTGTAACAATCCTTTGCAATGTGTCCATATCTGCCGCAGTAATGACAGTCCTTATCTCTGTTTGACTGATCATTTGACTACCATGAACCAAATCCACCACCTCTACCACGGGGTGATCTCCCCTTGCCTCTAAAGCCACCAGATCCACGCTGGTCTTATGTATTGTGCCATGATAGGCATTCTACTAATGTTGTCCATAAGTGTTTCGAGTGTCTCCTCGACCTCGAAAAAAGCCACAGCCTCTACCGACTCTGCCACGCTAGCTAGAGTAAAGAACAATGTCTCTGCTTTGAGACGTACTAGAACCTATATTCAGCCCAAGCTTAAGCTCCTCAAGCAACAGCAAAGCAATTAGCTTATCCCAATCAGGGGATTCAACTCTCACAAAAACACAAGTATCAAATGCTTTATTCTCTTTGCCAAGTCCATTCAATGTCACTATAATCATATCATCCTCAGACACTAAAGATCCAATGGTGGCAAGTTGATCCACTATGTTCTTGATCTGTGTAGTGTATGCCTGAATGCTTCTGCCATTCCTAGACATGTTATTGAACTGTTGCTTTAGCTTAATCTTTATTGCATGTATTACATTTCCATATTTCTTCATGAGTATGTCCCATGCATCCTTTGGAGAATTGCATCCAATAATCTATATAACCATAGCATCTGATATACATAAGGAAAACCAATGTAACACCTTGCATGCTCTCTCATTCCATAGCTTATGAGCCCTTTTCTGATCATTTGTCGGATTTCTTTCATGCATTTCAGGTTCAGCCTCATCACGTGTACATAAGTCCCAATAACCTCTACCAACCAAAAAATTCTTCATACGGAACTTCCATAAAGCAAAGTTTTTGTTGTCCAGCTTCTCTCCCACAATTTGAGTGATATTGTCAATGCCTTGAGCATTTGCCATAGTTGCAGCTTAGGTATTCAGTGATATATATAACCTATAAGTATCTAACTCCTTTTCCTACAATTCAAGACTAGTTTCCTGCTATTCACGACAATTTCTTGCAATTCAGGACCATCCCAGCAATTGTTTGTACAAGTATCAATTCAAAACATTCTATGGTAGTGGCAAAACATCCCAGCAATAAACTATGTCCATACAAGTATCAATGTTTGTACTATATGCAAGTAGCAGTACCAAATACAGCCAACCCACTGCTATAACCAACAATATTTTCTCTGTTAAAACAAGAGTATTCAAACCTCAAAATAACCCCAAAACATCTCATTCATTTGCCACTCTATGTAGAAGTTGATACATGTCCAACTAGTCAAAATATATTGCATGTATGTCAAGTGAAGATGGTATCCTTCCTGCAAACAACTGTAGGTATATTGTTTCCAAATTCAGGACAGCAAACACTTCACTTTTTCAACCTACAAATAAGCTCCAAAACTGAGCATTTAACACTCCAATATCATGCTCAAATGCATGATAATAAGGGCATATACATTGTTAGGATGAAAGCCACCAATGCCCTGGAATCACATATTGTTTACTACAGTAAACAGCCACTCTGCACAGGTCTGTGCTGAATATCTCAAAATCTATGAGAAATTTGAAAAAACTTTCTTCTACAAAGTTGTAGATCACATCGAAATGGTCAATATTAGCAGGTTTTTTCTCCAAAAACCATTTCTGTAGCTTCTGCAAAAAAACGGGCTGCATGCACAGCCTCCTTTGATGACGTTTTCTTCAGATCTGATGTCTTGATGTCAAATGGCCACTACCAAGCCTTCAGGCTTCAAGTGTTCAAGCTCTGATACCATGTTGGAAGAGAGGGAGAGAGACAAAGTGGAGTGAAAGATGAGCATCAGCTCATCGTTGTTCTTCTTCCATTATTCTTCCATCATACTAACTAAAAGTACTAACTAAAAGAGACTTACACACATAGGTATGACCAACCAAGACTAACTATGGTTAAGTCACTGACTACACCGACTTATTGAATGTCACACACGTGTACAGTTGTATGCAACTAATGTCGATCACACACATAAAGATAGACTGACTGAAGAGTAACGGGAGCTTGATATTCTAACACTCAACTCCTAGTACAACATTAGATCAAGAAAACTCAAAATAGAACTCACAATCCCTCTATTCCAAATAGCTAAGAGCAATATTAAGACACAAATTCAAGGTAGATCCAAGATATCTCTTCATGAATAGTAGCAAATAGCATGTATGCTCTATTTGGAACAATCCACAATAGTCGCAAATATTCTAGATGAGTCCTCTATCACACATCAAAACTTCAACATGTTCTTCTTCATTATTTCCCTTGATTTCTCCTTGTTTCCAATATGCAAGCTATGCTTTTTCCCTACTGTTGTAGACACATTATACTACATCAAAAACATAGCATAAATTGTAGGGGGCTAGCCTGGAGACCTCTCACCTTGAACTCACTTCATAAACTGGTCCAACATCACTTAAATGTCTGGATTTAATGCCTAAGAAAGGTACTTGACACTTTACATACAAACAGAGGTGTAAAATCAACTTACTTCTCATGACATATGATCATAGATAGTGTACATTTAGTGCCAATTTAGTATGAGCATAGGCACATCAATCCCATAGGCAAACAACTCAGATACTATTACTATCAAACTTATGTAGATTTTTGAACTATTAGACATGCAACACGACATCCACCCCCTCTAAACATACAAATCCCATAGGCAAACAACTCAGATACTATTACTATCAAACTTATATAGATTTTTGAACTATTAGACATGCAACCACATGACATCCACCCCTCTAAACATACACATCCTCTAGCACGTGCCATATATCTTAGTCTTTACTATAATCAATATCCTACTTCACCCTCATTATCTTTCTCTTCTTCTTCTTTTATGCTATCTTTAATAGTCCCAATTTCATACTCTTCATCTTCATAATAATAGAATCGCTTCTCTTGAATAGTTTTATTATTTTTCTAGCTATGGGTATCTTCAAATCTATCCCATCAAGTTTGCAAAGAGGATATAATGCCTTGATAATTGGTGGATGGCCCTTTTCACTCTTTTCATTCCCCTTAGGATTGTATGTTAATATAAATGAAAGTTTGATCCCTATCCTAGAGAAGAAATTGCTAACCTCATCAACATCCATCTCTCCTCTATCATTTGTGATCTTCTCTACACGACCATAGTGACATATCACATCCTGAAATAAGAACCTACATAGGGCACAAGTAGCTTTTGTCCTCAAATATCAACCTTTAACTTGATTTGTAAGGTCCTCCCATGCAAGCACAATATATATCATCTATCATCCTTAGGCATGGTCATTAAATCCACAATCCATTTTTAATCCATAGACCGAGCGTAAGATGGATGCAAACCATCATCATGCCTCATAGAAGGATACATCTAACATGTACTACAAGTCTAAACAAATTATGAAATCCTTGTATATGACTTTCCACCAATATCTCTCTTTGATCTTTTCAAATATAGCCCAAACTCCTCTATGAGTAGCCCATCAGCTCTCATTAAATTCCCACATAATGTGTAGTTGAGTAACCATGTCACATACTACTCACAATTGAGTGCCAAAATCTCTCTTTGATCTTTCAAAGGTGGTCCTCTATGACCAACCCATTAGCTCTCATAAAATTCCTGCATAATGTGCAGCTGGAGTAGCCATGCCACACACTACTTGCAATGGAGTACCCTTTTATGCTTCGATGTCATGACATTGTGCATTCATACCCAAAAAACCTGGGTTGTGAAGTTCAAATAAGGTGGTGTCGCTCTTGTGTCTTTAGCTAGTTCTTTCCATTTGCTTTTACTACTAGTTGATGAAGTAGAGGTATATGGTGGTTTGGTGTCGTGCACAACGAAGAAGTGTCGTCATGATGGGAGGAATCGGAGTTTATGTTGCTATGTGCCATGTTGATGGTGTTCTTCATGGGACTCACAAGCTAAATGGAACGCTTTACCCACACCTTTATGCCTTGCAATATATATACCTTCAACGCTGGTACCTTAGAGGATTATTCTAATTTCTTATGCTTTGATTGCTTTGTTGGGTGTGGACGAAGAATCCAAAGTAAATCTCCTAAGTTTTAGTGTTTTTTGCTAGCCTTTTGAGGGCATGCGTTTTGATTGGCCGGGGATTTGGAGCGCCTGCTTTTCGAGAAGTTAGGGAAGGAAACGTGCGGAGAAGGAGAACCTTAACTGGAGTAGGTCAAAAGAGAGAGGATTTGGCAGGTTCAACACGGAGGTTCAATGTCAGTCATGTGGACAACAGTCATTATCTAACTCCCTCCTTCATCATCATCGCAGGATTGTGTTCTAGAGGTAGAGGGTTGCTGCATTTGTGCTACACAGAGAATAGTAGGGAAACCCCTGTGCTTGTGAAGGAGGAATTGCAGGGAGGAGGAGGAGGACCGATTGGGTGGAGTCTGTTCATGCATGGACACACCGAAGAAACGTAAAAACAAGACAATCAATCATACGGCAGTATCATGTGACGTTCTCCTTCATCGATCCTTCTTTAAAGAGCTCCTGAACAATCATCGTTCTAATACTCAGCTCTAAGACTAGGCTGCGATATCGGCCTGAGGAAGAGCCATGCACAAGAGTGGCTGACAGTTTAGCTTCTGTCCTCGCCAACTTCTTCTCGGAAAAACCAGTGCAACAGGCATGGAGGCGCATGGTAAACCATGGCTATTTTCCTCATTGGAAATTAGAGCCAACTGCATGCGTTGACGTAGGAAGACTGTAGCTGACACTCAAAAAGACAGAGCATGGAGACAAAGGCACTGCACTTAGGAAGAAGAAAGAAGATTAGCATAACTAAGACGGATTCAATCTTGGAGGGGAGACCGAGGCCTGCTTCAAGCCACCTATTATAAAGGAGGGAGTTTACATTTAAAAGCAGGATGTACTACTTTTCCCAAAGTCTGAGCTTCCCTATGCCAAGATCTCTAACATTACCTGAAAGAGCCAAATGGCAAAGCCTAACAAACCATCTCTCTCTCTCTCTCTCTCTCTCTCTCTCTCTCTCTCTCTCTCTCTCTCTCTCTCTCATTGATTCCAAGAATGCCAATTCAAGAGCCGAACTACGATTTGGGCCCTATGTATGGATGACAAGTTGATAAGACGTGTATCACATGCTCAAGTGGATGAAACTATATAACTCTTTCCCTCCCTCTTTCATGTGAAGTTTCATTCCTAACAAAAGAAATAAGATGTGTTTCCCTCTCTCTAGAAACCTAATCACAAACTGTGGAAACCTTTCTTCTACCATCTTACTTCACTCCTGATCCTCTACAAATTTCTGGTGTGACGTGATTGCCCTTCAACATCAAGTGATTTCAAAGAAAATTGTTCCTTTGAAAATATCCATATGCATTTTGTTTAATCCTCTTGATCTCATTACTTGACCATCCTTCCCTTCTTGTCAAGATACTCAAATATTTCCCAATGTGTAGCCATTCACCTTCATATAACTCTTCTAAAACAGTTTATACTAAAGATACAGAACATTCATGATCAAGTGTAGCTCTTGCGATTTCAACCTCTTCATCATCAGCCATCATATACTCTTCATCTTCATACCTTACTCTAGAACCTCGTCAACCATTGGATTATCCTTTTTTGCTACATATTGAAATTCATGAGTCCTAGGTTTAATGTAGACAATCCACCATATCATAGCAATATCAAGAGTGGAACAACTTGTAGTCATCCCAAGAAGAGGTAGGTAATCTGTTTCCATAATCACTAGTGTCCAATAAAATACTCTTTGTCACATTTCAAGTTGTAACTACTCCCCATAACTCTCTTTTAATCTATGGACACCTTCTTTGTCTCTCATTCAACACTTTCACCCCAAATCTAACCGCATACATATTTATCTTATCATAATGCTACCCAATATCCCAACCAATGTTTATGGGGCTCATATTAATAGTGTGTAATAATGGGCCTTTCATCTACATAATCATCTTTCCTCAAGGTAGGTGCAGTCTTCAGTAATTGTAATATTTTCGCAAGAAATATTAATGAATTTTAACCTCTACACGCCCGCACAAAAGCAACTTAAAATATTCTCCCCATGACTAGAAGAACCTTGGGCTAAAAACCCCACCTTCGCGCATTAATAAACTCCAACCACACGTTGCATAAGAGGCCGCGGCTTGAAGACTACAAAGCTGCGTGAGAACACCCTTCTTGGAAAAAGGGGCAGTTGGATAATGGGTAAGATTAAGGCAATTTTTTTAAAATAACTACCCCCTCCCCTCAGTCGATGCATGGCAGGGGGAGAGGGAGTGGGAGAGGAAGGCGTAGTGGTGGATTGCATGGGGAGAAGGGAGAAGGCATGAAAGCCCTCCACGTGTGTGGAGCTCCCCCCCCCCCTCCCCTCAGTCGATGCATGGCAGGGGGAGAGGGAGTGGGAGAGGAAGGCGTAGTGGTGGATTGCATGGGGAGAAGGGAGAAGGCAGTCGTACTGCCGCCGTCCGCCACGCCAGGGAGCCGCTGCCAAGAACTGCCGCCTCCAACGCCACACCGTGCTGCTGGCTCCTCAACACCTCCATCATCATCAATCATCATCCTCATCTCCTTCTCCGTCATCCTCTTCTCCAATCATTACCCCCCCCCCCCCCTCCACATCATTCTGCTGAGAGCATAAGCTTCTTGGAAGCTTCTTTAGAAGCTTCTATAGTTAGGCTTCTATAAGCCTCGTTTCCACAAGCCTCCCCAGTTTCAGAAACCAGGCTCATAAGCCCAAATTCCTACGCAAGGGGAAAAGTAGTCAGATCTTGAAGCTGATTGCCAAGGGCTGGAGAAAGTTCATAGTTCAGTTAAGGCAAAAAAACAAGTTGCGGAGTCAAGAGTCTTCGATATCGATGGCCCCCAAACAAAAGATGCAAGGCGCTCATGCGGGAGTTTCTTCCCCAAGCATACGCATGGACATCCCTACGAGCCCTCAAGCCCAGGTTCTTAAAAGAATGAATCCGCATTAAAGCAATGCATTAGGCACATTAAACTTTCATGGAAGAATGCATTTATGCATGTTTCGAATTCACGTAGTCTAGCTAAAATACATTTGGGAAATTATCTCCTTGAACGATTTACAAGGGTTAGTGCATGTCATGCAAATTGGGTTACTTACATTTCCAAGTTGCAAATCCCAAGTGCATATTGCTTAGGTTTAAAGGATGAAATTGTTTAAATACATATTTGATTGACCACGGAAAAGAAAAGTGCATAAGGCAATTAGATAATTTTCTACTTGTAGATTTGAATGACCTAATCGTTATCGATGTTGTCCAAGCAGTTGCATTGCATGGAAATGAAACCATGGACTTGCATGTTGCATGCGAAGATGCTTACCATAGGATGGATTAAGTCAACAATAATCTTATGATATTCATCATGCATGAACTTCATCTATCGAAGTTG
Organism: Lygodium microphyllum; assembly: GCF_053477565.2. NCBI lineage: Eukaryota > Viridiplantae > Streptophyta > Polypodiopsida > Schizaeales > Lygodiaceae > Lygodium > Lygodium microphyllum. The sequence continues at coordinate 454,312 of NW_028229548.1, read as the reverse complement.
TATCTAGAAAAGGTTGCATGCCATATTAAAGCTTGAAATTCAACTGCATTAAACGAAAGGTTGTAGGCAAAGTTCTTAATGTAAATCTATGAAGTTTTATGCAAGTTATCCCCCAAAGTGTTAAGCATTATGATTCTAGCAAGGAAAAGAAATAGTTATTGCAGACCTTATAGTTGCATAGAAGTAATGAATCGCATATTTACACGTAATGTGATGTCTTGCAACTATTTACACCTTTAGAACAAATTTAGCATCTCTAAGAAGGGATCGTTTCTTGTCGCTAGACAAGTAGACCGATTTGGCTAGATCACTTGTAAGGGTATAACCCTCAAGGGATTCGTGAAAGCACAACTAGTTGGTATGATGAACACTTCTAAGTGCTAGGTAGGGTTTAGTACGTTAAAAATTATGCCTAGTATCACACTTGGAATGCCAAGTCAAGACTTTTGATCCCAAATGATCCTACCCATATTCACGCAATGTTGGGTTAGTTAGACTCCCATGCAATAACAATCTAGGGTTTTACCCTAAGGATCGAATGACCCAATACTAGACTTCCAATTGAGTCTAGAAACCCTAGGGCCAAACATTATTGGCCTAGCAAGGTTAGGGTTGGGTTGGGTAAGAAGACACCCCAAACCCTACACCTTGGCTAAACATATTTCTTGACCAAGGAACATCACTGATGGGAGATTGATCCCATAAGTTAGATGCGACTCTTATGCAACAAGTTGCAACGTCGCATGGTTCTGTGTTAAATCACAAAGTTGAGTTGCCACTCCTTAGAACAAGGGTTGGTAGGATCTAAGTACAAGATAATTTGCAAGAGGATGAGTAATCCTGCTACTGAGTTGCCAAGTTAGGGTAACGAGCAATTGACAAATCAAGTTAGGGTGACGAGGATTGCCCAGGATTTACTGTCTTGATTTATGAAACCTAAGGTGTTGGTTAATTTGGATTAATAGGGTATAAACCCTAACCCCAAGATAAAAGGGTAAACAATCAAACCCTTATGGATCTTGCCAAGTCGCAATCAATCCTGGATCGAATGCTGGATGCATTCGGAGAGATGGATTCACACCTTAGCAGAGCTGACCAAAACGACCACTCGATTGATTGTGTTTGTACAATTTAGGAGCACTATTTGTATTGCTTTGCTCAAAGAACTAAATAAGGAAAAATAATTAATGCTTCAGGTTGAAGACCTAAAGGGAGAGGCAGCATCAGTTACCCCCGACTGTCTGCCTGATCGTAATCAAGGGGGTTGTTAGCCGCGCCGATAACGTGGACCGAACCCGCCGTGAGAGGTCTCTCTGTTGGGCGCTACTTGGAGCAGGAGGATGCTTGGGTGCCAGGGGAGGCTATGGCCGTAAATCCCTTGCCTTTCGGATCCTGCCCAAGAGGCCGACGTGACTCGGGATTGGATCTCGAGGCCCGTATACTAGTCTATGGGCGGAAACTTGGATTAGTAATCCCTGAGGATTATGGATTGCCTTCGGACGGATTATGGATTAGTCTACGGGTAGCCTACGGGCTGGATTATATGATGTATTCCAAAGATAAATAAGATCAATTGATGTAAAGGAGCTTGTTTGATATTGTTTTTCTATGTGAGTGGCTAAGATTACGTGAAGAAACCGGTGACTAATTGGATAATTAAGGAAGCTGTTTTATGCATGTCAAACTAAATGTGATAGATAATTAGACAACTAAAGCAACCCTGAGGAAAGTGCGGTGGATGTGGCCATGGGTCCGTCCTACGGATGGGTGGTCCCGGTTGGCCAGGAACTTTCCTCAAAGGAAATGAACAGCAAGGCATGTTGACCTAGAGTCTAGGTTACTAGAACCCCGATTTATGTTGTTTTAGGGGAACTGAATGGGACTATGCCTTATGGGCAGAGAGGTCGAGCTTTGCATCCCTCTCGTTTCCCATTCTCCTTGAACCAAGTGCAGCATGAATCTGCTTTGACCCTGACATTTCTGCTGCGTAAAGTAGTTCGGACGCTAGCTACCGTTCTAGGAATTTGACCACTAGAAGATCCCTGATTTAGGTCGATCCTAAGTGGGAACGGCCAGAATGCTTCCACTTCGTGGCAAACTCGGGAGGACCTAGATTGCAAACCCCGTGGCATTCTGTGGGAGTGCCGGACGGTGCTTTCTAGACTCTCTTCCCGATGGGCTGCTAAGACGTGTTCTGCAAGTGAACAGGTGGACACGTTACAATAATATATTTAACTTCCTTATAGCCTTTGTATGCATTCTCTATCCCACTTAAATATCTGTCATTTTTTCAATAATTGATAAAAAGCATATGCAATCTGCACAAAATGAGCTATCCAAAAAAGATAAACCACATAGGCTCCCAAAATTCTCCTCTAAAACTTATGAGCAAGTCTCTTGAATCCTATCAGTAGCATCCACTTTTGTTGGAGAAGGATTTTTTCCATATGGACCACACATGTCCCACAACAATCCTCATTCACCCCAAAGATTGACTTCTGTGCTGAAAGAGTAAGAATAACCTCTTCTAGTCTAGTCAAGATATTTTTGCAATCACCAAATTTGTTCTCTGCAACAAATCTCCTACATCCATGTTCATCTAATTCTTCATCTTTATCCTCAGCTTTTGCACATGGATGTAGGATATTTTACTCAATGCAATGTAATCCTGCAATACTTTACTCATTGCATTCATCATTTAAGCAATAGAATTCATTGTCCCCCATGGTAAAGTGTACATCTGCTCTAATCCCAATTTTATCTTCATAATAGTAAGATCCCTCCTTTCTATTGCAAACTAGGACTTATCATACCAAAGTATAAGTCACCTTAAGAGTATATAGCTCTCCCAACAAAAGCCTGTGCAAATTTATCCACAATAGGAGCTACTTCTACATTTAATGTTCACTTATTAATCAATTGCATATCTTGAACAAATCTTAATGTCCGTTCTTCTCTAGAGGCAATGGTAGTGCAACTAGCTTTTTATCTAGAGTCTTATACTTCATATCAACATTTACTTTAGTGCGTATCATTTGAGCATTTACCTTCCTACTTCACAAAATCTATTATTACCTAGTGCATATCCAAGGAACATGTGTTATATCATGTTATTTCTAGATTTCAACCCAAATTTTAGCATTGTTGAAAGTTCAACCATTGTATTAGTATAAGACACCCATCATACATCCCAGTTATGCATTCTCATTATAATATAATATTTACATCTTCTCTCAATAATAATAATCCATCGCCCTTCATATTTTTCTATGCCTTGAGAATGCACTATATTGCAACCCTTTTCAAAGTTCTAATCCTTTGAAAACACACAAAGCTCCATGCTAAAAATCCAATACACCCTATAGAAAAAGTGCATGTACCTACTATATGAGACGAGAGATTTTTCCATCTTACAACATCATAGTTCCATTTTACAATGGTACTTACTGAAAACCTAATTCACAAGAGTCTCTAAACTCTTTCGAATTGGGTGGCAGAGGATAATCCCTCAGTGTATCACGATTCCTTGCATGATTCACACAAATAGTAAGAAACTATGCAACCCATTTGCCACCACGGCTTCTAATCCTTACATATGCTAATCCATCATCTAACACATTTGTCGCTATGTATATAGATATGATATATACGTTATGGAATTATATTATTTATGAAATTGATATTATTATAATTATTGTGAATTCTATCTATTTGCCACATAATCTGTGACTTATCACATGAACACATGTGTATAGTACTAGTTGCATTATACTTGATAGATAGATGGAAGGATACTAATGTGTTGTGTGTTGTGGTGCATAGATAATTAGATGGAGTTAGGCGAAATTGTTCTTTTGGAGTGTGCATTTTAATGTACGAAATTTATGGGCTTCACAACGTGGAAAAATATTATCAAAAAATATTATATTTGTGTATGCACCTATTAGCGCAAGGACTTTGTGAGAGAATACTTTTTACTTGCAAAGATATTTAGAATAGAGTGTGTTTGATTTATTTGCACAAAAGAAAGTCATGCAAACAAAGCAAAAATAGAACTCAAAAAGGATGCTTTCAATGTATTTAGCGCACTATATTATCCATTGGTCAACATCTATATACAAAGGGTTTTAGCTTCATGAACACCTTTTTACATCAATTGAGTCCCTTTCTCCAATCTTATAAACTAAAGCCTTTCACTTTTTGATTATTTCCTTAACAAAATCGTCATCCCTTGTTCAAAACCACCCTCACATTGGTTTGAAGGGAAGCTAGTGGTTTAGTGATGGAGGGAGAATTAGCCTAATTAGAGTAGATAGATCAGATTATGCCATCTCCCCAAGCTTCAAACCACTAGTAGATCAACAATGTCCTACCATTGGGGGCAATGGATTTGACATACGGTTGCCAATCATCCACACTACCTACATGTGTATTGCTTTTGTCATCATGATCAACTTAAGCTTTAGAGCATAAGCTTTATTTTTTTTCTCTTCTTTGGAGACAATGCCCATATTTCTTATAAAAAGAGGAAGGTGAGGAGAAAAAGTCTCCTACCAACCCTTTTTACCACCACCAAGCCTTTCCATAATATCTTATTACCCTATAAATGTTGTTTCTATGTCAACCCTTATATGCATGTTTTACTATTGCTACAAGCCTTTGTTTCTATGTGGAAGAGGTTGATCAGAACTATATTTTGTTCACACATAGAGAAGTATCAACACTATCCAAAAGTAAATTCTTGTTCATGCATGGGGAATTGTTGAGGATTTTCTCAATGATTATTCGCACACTATGAGAATACTAAAAACTATTTTTTGCACATCAAATTTCTTCCACCATTGCAGGCCATTCCAAAACTGATGAAGTTAATCTAAAGAATATGGAATCGCCTCTTTCAAAAATTTCATTGCAACAAAAATTCAATCTTCTTCAATATAATTTGAATGCTTTCATGAGAGAGCTTCATGAGTGTGAATGTCAACAAAATTTTACGGCTCAAGATGAAGATGATCATATTGCTTGAATTCTAAAGGGTATATTCAACACACAATAAATCAATAAGGACCAAAAGATAAGCTGTAGCTCTTCAGTTTTCTAAATTTGATAAAAAAAAGAATGGAAAAATTATTTTGTCTTGGTTGAGCCAATTTGATGATTACTTCGACAAAGAAACTTTTCCTAAGAATGATAAAATCAAGTGCACAACCAAGTATTTGACAAATAAAGCTTCAATTTGGTGGAATGTCCTTCGCCATAGCACCAACCGATCAAAGACGTGGTCCACCTTTCAAAAAAAAGTTAAAGAATATTTTCTTCCGTCTCAATTTCATCTTCAAGGAGTCTTCAAGCAAGACATAACTAGTCTAAGTTACCTTAGCAAGAAGGTGATAAATATCTATGTGAAAATATTCTACCAAAGGCTTTTGCTATTGTACATGCTTCAGGAAGTTCCTAAGAGCACACTACAACACAAAGATTAAGATGGTCTTCAATCTGACATCCAAGCTAAATTAAATTCTCCTAAACCCACTTCTATTCATGAAGCTATTTCTTATGCCCATAATGTAGAGAAATAATTTCAATCTATTGCCCAGATTCTTCATGGTCAACAATCCAATAATATGCTCCACTTCTTCAACAATAATTGCAACATGAAGAAATCTTTTATGCCCTATCACTCTAATACGTTTCCACCTAGTAGAACTTCCAATTTTCAACCAAGCACCAACAATATGCAAAGGTATCCAACCAACAATTCGAACAACAAGGTAAATCCTCATACCACAAATATAAATGTTTGAAATAAAAAGGCCAATTTTACTTGTTATCCTCATGGAAAACTTGGATATTATCATCGAATTGTGGAGTTCCACTACCATCCAACAACAATCAAAGCACGGCTTAGTTGCACAATATCGAGGAGGTGCCTAACTACACCCCTAATTGGACTACAGATACAATGCAACAAGAAGCAATGCTAAAGGAAAATCAAGTATGCCCATATCTTTACATGCTTTATTGAATATGAAAGTTTCTATGCATGATTCAGATGTGACTATTTTGCATGACAATGGTAGTTCTCATGATTTTATTTCAAAAAATTTGATTAGCAGGTTGCAACTAGAAACTAGTCCTTCATTGTATAAGGTCAAACCTACATTTCAAGGCATTAGATAGAATGGAATACAAGAAATCAAGGGGTTAGAAATTTCTATGGATATATATAAAGGAAAACGTGATTTCTTAGTTACACCTCTCCAATCATCAGAAAGTATCCTTAATATGCCTTCCTTATATCAATTTAATTCTATCATTGATTATCATAATCACACAATAACTTTTGAATTCAAGGACAAACAATCTCTCTAACTAGCGACCCTGCAATTGAATTTTTCCCTTTAATTATTCATAAGCACGTTAAGCGAACACTTAGAAAATAAGACGACGCATGCACAATTTTTGTGTTGATGATTGAAGTTGAAAATTCTGAGTTTTTTGTATCGTCACCCATATAGAAAAAGTTTCTAGATTCATATAAACATTGTTTTACGAATGATTATCTACCTGAGTTGCCACCATCATGAGAAGAATTAGATCACTAAATTGAATGTTTTCCTAATGTTACTCCACTGTACAAAGCTCCATATAGGCACAGTCCTTTGCATCAAAAAGAAATTCAATGATAAGTGACTGAATTGTCAAATAAGGATCCAATTCATCCTAGTTATTCTCCTTTTAGTGCACCTATCTTATTGGTTTAAAAGAAAAATAAAGCGTACAAGATGTGCATTGATTATTGAGCTCTAAATTAGGATATCATCAAATTCACATGGATTTAGCTAATATATTGAGGACTGCATTATTTAAGACATAGTTCGGTCATTATAAAACTATTGTTATGCCTTTTGGTTTTACTAATATACGAGCTGTGTTCACTCGCATGATGAATAGAATTTTTCAAGATTATCAAGGTTTTATAATTGTTTCTTTAATTATATACTTATTTTTAGTAAATCATACGATTAATGTAAGAAACATCTTCGCATTGTGTTTGATTTACTATACAAAAATCACTTGTATGCAAATCTTGATAAGAATTTATTCTTTTAAAATTAAATTGAATATTTAGGTCATATAGTTTTTGCTAAGGTATCACAATTGATCCTAAGAAAATTCAGACCATAAAAGATTGGCCTAACCCCAAGAGTGTGCATGAAGTTTGATTAGAGGAGGTTTATAGAAAATTTGTTCGATAATTTTCTTTGATTTCTTTTACTTTGACTCTATTGAAATATTGTTTTTCATTTAGGCCGCCCTAGTCATTAAAAATCATTTGATACTTTGAAATACTTTTTGACCCATGCACCTATTCTTTAGTTGCCCGATTTCTCTTAATCTTTCTTTGTTGTTGCCATTTATACTAGTGTTTCATGCGTATGCATTGTCTTAATGCAGAACAATCATCCTATAGGCTATGAAAGTTGTAAACTAAAGCCTTCTGAACAAAACTACTGTACTTACAATAAAGAGTTATTAGATGTAGTTTATACTTTGGATATTTGGAAAAGTTACCTGATGGGATTTGAGGATCTTATAAAAATTGATCAATAGGCCATAAAATATTTGTTGAACCAATCTTTAATTTCTAACCGACACATTAAATCTTTTATTTAAAATTTTTATCCCATGATCCAATTTTAGCCAAGCCATGTTAATGTTTTCGCAATCTGGGCAGACGCATTGAGTCATAGGCTAATGGAAATATTGCATCACATCATTTGCTTGGATTTAATGCAATCAAAACAGTATAGTTAAATAATGTTTCTACTATTGAAATTCAAACCTTTGATACCATGATTCCTACGTATGTTTTAGATCCTAATTTCTCTTCTATATGGTAAAGATTGCAAAATACTAACACCACTATTTTTTATAATTATTCTTACGTGAATGGAATTTTATATTATCAAAGAAAGACATGTACTATTGAGAATTACTACTATGACTAAAATACATCAACCTATATATATGGAACATGGGGGTATTCATCTATGATAGCTACATGCAAAGAATATTTTTGGGCCTACTATGAAGCATGAAATAGCAAAATTTGTGTCTGAATGTATTGTGCACCAACATGTCAAACATCATCATGGAAAATCATATGGTTTGCTTATGGCTCTATCAATTTACTAATGGCATATGGGAGCAAATTTCTATGGACTTTTATCGCTAACACCATATTGGGGAATATGGGAATTTCCCATAAGTTTGGGACACATGGTCAAATCTTTGGATTTATCATAACTTGAACACTATAACTCCAAATCGGGCACTCTATAGCTCAATAGATTCCATTTTTCAAGCTCTTTCCAATGATAGGTCACATCATATGGTTTTGAGAAACTTATGGACATGTTATCTAAGTGCCACCTTTTTAGTATTCAAAAAATGGGAATTGGGAGATTCCCAAATTCACTAATATTGTGTTCGCGGCTGGTCTTCCCACTACATCCTCTCCCCATGATATGATTTGAACAATTGTGGATAGACCAGTAAATAGTCCTACTTTATTTCCTATAAAAAGGCCTTATCCACCTCACAAGCTACTAAACTGCTCATATTTCCCAATCATGGGTTTCCTAAGGTTATATTATTTGATCACGATGGACAATTTTGTAATCACTTTTAGGTAGCTCTATTTATTTAAAATTTTGATTCTAAGTTGGATTTCACTTCAGCTTTTCATCTAACAGTAATGGTCTAATTGAAGTGATCAACAATACAATTCTTGACCTCCTTAAATCCTACACTTTTGATCAATCTAGTAGTTGGGACCAACATCTATCTATTCTTCAATTTGCTTACAATAACACCTTACATTTTGCTACTGGTGGTAAAGCTCCTTTTGAGGTAGTTTATAGAAAGAAATTGTGTTTCCCACTATGATGACCATTACTACTAGCATTCCAACTGTCAATTCTTTGGCCATTGACCATCAAAAAAATTTAGAGAGAGTCATTGAAAAGATTAAACTAAGGTAGATACCTCAAACTAATAAAGGGCACAATGCTATTAAATTTCAAGAGAATGATCTAGTATGGTTGAGAATTGAAAAGAGGAGGCGAAAATCCATTGAAATGCATCCAAAAATTAAGTTGCCACCAAGGTATTATGGCCCATTCCATATTGTTTACCAAATTAATGAGAATGTGTTAGATTACATATCTCACCTCACTAGCAAATATATAATTATTTTCACATTAGTTTGTTAAAACCATTCAAGCGAACATCTTTAATTACTCCTGTAGTTGATGATCCTCCTTTGTTAAAGGAAGATACTAAAATTTTAGTTTCTAAAGTAATCCTCGATCATGACCAGACCACCACTAGAATATGTAATCAAGTAGAGAAATCATTTTGTGGAAGAATCACAATGGATTCAAAAAGCAGTGCTAACTCCAATATATGACAATCTAATTGATACCTACCACTCACAATCACATTAAATATCCCATGAGCACAAATTCACGCGAGAGGTAGTGATTCATGTAAAATCCATGGAACTTTATAGTACAAATTCACCACAAGAGGTAGCACTAGTTAGAATTTTATATTGTAGATTCATCACAAGAGGCAACACTAGTATATGGTGCAAATTTGTCGTAGAAGGCAGCACACCTGCATGTGGTTAGTCACCCTTGCATATTTTTCCTTGAGTTATCAATTGGGAACAATTGCTTTTAACCCTTAAGAAATGTTATGAAATTATATTTATTTATAAAGTTTAAATGGTTATAATTATTGTGGATTTTATATATTCACCATATAATTTCATGTATCACACAAACATGTCTATGACTTATCTTGTGAACACATGTGTACGGTATTGGTCGCATTATGCTTAGTAGATAGATGAAATAATACTAATGTGTTTTGTGTTGTGGTGAGCAAATGATTAGATGAAGTTAGGTGAAATTATTATTTTGGAGTGTGATTTTTAATGTGTGGAATTTATGTGATTCACAGTGTGGAAAAATGTTATCAAAAACTATCAATGCAAGACTTTGCATATGCATATTCACAATAGATTTATGTCTATCAATGCAAGACTTTGCATATGCACATGCACAATAGATTTATGTTAATATATTTGTTAGAGAAGATAAAATATTATTTTTTGTTATAAAGCTATTTAGATTAGAGTATGTTTGATTTATTTACAAAAGCAAATCATGGAAGAAAAGAAAAAGCAAGAACTTAAAAATAATACTTTCAACGTATTTTGAGCACAAAAGCTTAATTGAATATTATAAATACATGCATGGGAGAGGAGCTTGCCCATTCATAATAGGGAGAGATTGTGCCCAATCTTGTGTTTCTTCTCTTGTGCAATTCCTTCATATTTCTCTATCAATTATTGTGGAAAAGAAAAGCATAGGGGGAGATTATACCCAATCTTGTGTCATGCAAGTTTTGGAGTTTTCTTCTCTTGTGCAATTTCTTCATATTTCTCTATCAATTATTGTCTATTGTATGATGAAGGCTAGCAACAATATGGTTGTCTAAGGATGATAGAATAAGAGGAATCCTACACAAACGTTTTGGCCATATTGGACATCCCCAATAGTCACCTTTACATTGGGACAAGCTACATACAAATCCTAAAGAAAATTGTTAGTAGCTCGCATTCTACATCCATGCTCTACATTCACCGATCATCTATCATTCTTACATAAACTCCTAACCATAACATTGATTTCACAACTATGATCAATAAGAGCAATGCAAGATATCTCAAGATTCCCAACTTTCAATATCGGCTCAATGGCTATGCAAGTCCAATGATTTCGTGTGTAATGGCTTCTAAGTATAACACCTGCAACCTCTTCATCACTGTAATGGATTTAACATACTCCTTTTGATGTATGGATGCATCCACTGCATTTTCAACCTTAAAAACTGTTTTTTTCAACATCACCAATTTCAATTTCAACATCTTCATCATCATCATGCACTATCTGAATACCTTGCAAGCCTAGCTCTTCTCCTTGAACTATAGCATGTGTTAGATCTCCAACGAACTATCATTTTCTCTTCATGATATCAATGATCTCTTTATGAAATACTCGTGGCAATGCCAAGAATCTTTCCCATTGTAAATCCCACTTTAACATTCAAGATACATTCTTCCATGATATGTTTCGAGTCGATGGCAATTTCTATGTTTGAATGCAATTTATAGCTTGGCTATTTTCTCTTCACTTTAGCACGTTCCTACATCTCTTTTGAAACATCATCCATAGTATGCTTAGGTGTAGGCCTGACAAAAGATGGATTTTAGTTGAAGTCAAATCTTCCACTTGCCTTAGTTGCCCTCTTTGACGTACCTAGATTTCCATCTCTCTCTCTCTCTCTCTCTCTCTCTCTCTCTCTCTCTCTCTCTCTCTCTCTCTCTCTCTCTCTGACCAAAGGCTGCAACCTGTCCAAATTTGGACTCTCTCTCTCTCTCTCTCTCTCTCTCTCTCTCTCTCTCTCTCTCTCTCTCTCTCTCTCTCTCTCTCTCTCTCTCTCTCTCTCTCTCTCTCTCTCTCTCTCTCTCTCTCTCTCTCTCTATCTATCTATCTATCTATCTATCTATCTATCTATATATAGTGTTCCCAGACTTGGTAAGATAAGCATAAACAAAAGAACAATTGCTAGTGCATCCCAACCTATTTTTTCTCAAATATTATTTCCTACATTTAATTTAGCACTAGGAACTTTTCCCTTTTCGATAGTATGCATGGCATGTCCAAATTTCGCAATTGATGGAGACCTCACATTGTGTAGATGTAGTAAAGAGGGAATCTATCTAACAATGAAGAATCTTCCTAGTTGAATATCCTTGGCAAGGTGGTCTTTATCCAAACTATGGCCCAATAACGACCATGAGTTAGATGTGTTCCTTTATTATTTGCATGCTATGTTACATTATGTTATGATTGGACAAGTTGTTACACTAAGGATACATGTTTTACTCCACCTCTGGTCTATCGAACATTTGCACTTCTTGATCAGATTTCGCCAGTCCTTGGTAGGTTTAGTCTAGGTAAAACGTTGCAAGCAGAGCTATCTACTTTCCAGGCTACTGGTCAAATATTTCAGTATCCACTATCACTTTAGCACGTTCCTACATCTCTTTTGAAACATCATCCATAGTATGCTTAGGTGTAGGCCGGACAAAAGATGGATTTTAGTTGATGTCAAATCTTCCACTTGCCTTAGTTGCCCTCTTTGACGTACCTAGATTTCCATCTCTCTCTCTCTCTCTCTCTCTCTCTCTCTCTCTCTCTCTCTCTCTCTCTCTCTCTCTCTCTCTCTCTCTCTCTCTCTCTCTCTCTCTCTCTCTCTCTCTCTCTCTCTCTCTCTCTCTCTCTCTCTCTCTCTCTCTCTCTCTCTCTCTCTCTCTCTCTCTCTCTCTATCTATCTATCTATCTATCTATCTATCTATCTATCTATATATAGTGTTCCCAGACTTGGTAAGATAAGCATAAACAAAAGAACAATTGCTAGTGCATCCCAACCTATTTTTTCTCAAATATTATTTCCTACATTTAATTTAGCACTAGGAACTTTTCCCTTTTCGATAGTATGCATGGCATGTCCAAATTTCGCAATTGATGGAGACCTCACATTGTGTAGATGTAGTAAAGAGGGAATCTATCTAACAATGAAGAATCTTCCTAGTTGAATATCCTTGGCAAGGTGGTCTTTATCCAAACTATGGCCCAATAACGACCATGAGTTAGATGTGTTCCTTTATTATTTGCATGCTATGTTACATTATGTTATGATTGGACAAGTTGTTACACTAAGGATACATGTTTTACTCCACCTCTGGTCTATCGAACATTTGCACTTCTTGATCAGATTTCGCCAGTCCTTGGTAGGTTTAGTCTAGGTAAAACGTTGCAAGCAGAGCTATCTACTTTCCAGGCTACTGGACAAATATTTCAGTATCCACTATCACTTTAGCACGTTCCTACATCTCTTTTGAAACATCATCCATAGTATGCTTAGGTGTAGGCCGGACAAAAGATGGATTTTAGTTGAAGTCAAATCTTCCACTTGCCTTAGTTGCCCTCTTTGACGTACCTAGATTTCCATCTCTCTCTCTCTCTCTCTCTCTCTCTCTCTCTCTCTCTCTCTCTCTCTCTCTCTCTCTCTCTCTCTCTCTCTCTCTCTCTCTCTCTCTCTCTCTCTCTCTCTCTCTCTCTCTCTCTCTCTATCTATATATCTATATCTCTCTATCTATATCTATATCTATATATATATATATATATATATATAGTGTTCCCGGACTTGGTAAGATAAGCATAAACAAAAGAAAAATTGCTAGTGCATCCCAACCTATTTTTTCTCAAATATTATTTCCTACATTTAATTCAGCTCTAGGAACTTTTCCCTTTTCTATAGTATGCATGGCATGTCCAAATTTCGCAATTGATGGAGGTTGTGATGGTGTTCATAAATGATGATGACACAGAGGTTGGTAAAGAAAATGCTCTCACATGTGGTGTAGAGATGGAGATTGTGATGGTGTTCATAATTGATGACGACACTGAGGTTGGTAAAGAAGATGCTCACATGTGTGGTGTGGAGATGAAGATTGTGGTGGTGTTATTAATTGATGATGCCAACAAGGTTTAAAAGGAAATGGTGGTCATGATGTGGTAGGTGGGGTGGAGTACACTTCTCTTAGAAGGATCAAAATAGTTGGAATACTAGGGACCAAAAAGCCAAGAGAATTCCCTCTAGAGTTGGCTCCTAAAAGTCGCATGTTTTCACATTCCAAACCAAACCATCGTATCTAGCCGAAGGGGGGAGCTACAAAATAAGTGTGTTTTGTACTCCCATAATTGGGCATTCTAAACTCCCATCATCAATTCTTCGAGTAGAGCATGCAACCCACATGCACATGCATCTTGATCTAGCCTTCTTAAGACCTCACATTGTGTAGATGTAATAAACAAGAGATGGTGGTTGTGGTGGTGTTCTTAATTGATGATGCCAACAAGGTTTTTAAGGAAATGGTGGTCACGATGTGGTAGGTGGGGTGGTATACACTTTTCTCTTAGAAGGATTAGAATAATTGGAATACTTGGGACCAAAAAGCCAAGAGAATTCCCTCTAGTGCTAGCTCCTAAAAGTCGCATGTTTTCACATTCCAAACCAAACCATCATATCTAGCCCGAGGGGGAAGCTTCAAAAGAAAAGTGTTCTGTACTCCCATCATTGTGCATTCTGTACTCCCATCATCAATTCTTCGAGTAGAGCGTGCAACCCACACGCACATGCATCTTGATCTAGCCTTCTTAAGACCTCACATTGTGTAGATGTAGTAAAGAGGGAATCTATCTAACAATGAAGAATCTTCCTAGTTGAATATCCTTGACAAGGTGGTCTTTATCCAAACTATGGCCCAATAACGACCATGAGTTAGATGTGTTCCTTTATTATTTGCATGCTATGTTACATTATGTTATGATTGGACAAGCTGTTACACTAAGGATACATGTTTTACTCCACCTCTGGTCTATCGAACATTTGCACTTCTTGATCAGATTTCGCCAGTCCTTGGTAGGTTTAGTCTGGGTAAAACGTTGCAGGCAGAGCTATCTACTTTCCAGGCTACTGGTCAAATATTTCAGTATCCACTATCAACCCAAGGAATGGGCACACATCTGGAGTATATGGACCTTGTGATATGAAATAGCTGGGTGATCAATCACCAAAGCAGGGCGTGATAACAGAGCCGCAGTCTGCCATAGTATTGCTGAGGCACTTCCTAGTGCATCTCCCAATTATCACTACCATCTTCACATGGTAGCTCAAGAACATACAGACCATGAAATTGTTGCTAAAGTTGAGAATTTCCTCTTTAACAACAGTAGGGACCCTGACACTCAAGAGACATTGGCTGAAAGTAAAGTATTATTGTACAAGTCAGCATCAGACTTCAGACTACATTCGAGATTCTCTAACAGCTGCTAATAACAGTTTGAAACTGTCCACTTGCATTGACACCACAGTTGCTAATAACAGTTTGAAACTGTCCACTTGCATTGACACCAAGGCCTTTTCACCAGTTACACTAATTGCAATACAATCATGCATACACCAAGGCCTTCACCAGTTACACTATTTGCAATACAATCATGCATACAACACAAAGAGATACACGTACACATATGTGCATATAAAACCAAGAAAACTTTTCAGGATTACAAACATTCAACAAGAACTAAAATTGAAACTTGCCCAAAATGAAGTGCCTGGCAGAGGCCTAAGCTACCAAGAAGATCGATCACCACCACAATTAAGATTCAATAAGGGCCACAAGAAAGGTTGAAATCAAGGGGCTACACACTTCCAGCTTTGACCTGCAGAGTTAGACGGGTTTCTCGCCCTTTGATCTTTTGCACCCAAAGTAAATTGTGATGACCCTGTTAACATTTCGCAGCAGATTTATTATATCCTTTTTCCTGCATCTTATGCTTAAGATGGAAACTGCACCACTTGCTATTTGCAGGTTCGTTATATCCTTTTTCCCTACATTTTATGCTTAAAATAGGAACTGCACCACCTGCTATAACGCTTACTATCCTAGAGGGAGTTGCACCCCAGCTTTTGGACTAACCCATCCCATTTTGCACATAAACTTGGGCTCTCTAACTGACATTAAAGCCCACCACTAGCTACCAGCAATGATCCTTGACTAAACCATAGGCCTATCAGCATGAGATCCAAAATGTCAACCATACCAGCACAAGATATGAACCCAAACTCTAGTAAGACGTCATGATTTAACAAACCATATATCTATTCACTAGTTAGCAGCAACAAGGGCTGAATGCAAAACCATATCGGAACAAAACAAGTATAGCACAATCCATGTTCTAAGACTTGCGAAGTATATTGATGATAATGCCTACAAAGGAAAAAACAAAACTTTGCTCTATCAAATTAGGATCAAGATTTACCCTGTAACTAACCATATTAATGCCAAAAAGGCTGTCTATAAGAAGTGTGCACCCATTACATTGCAAGTATGTGAAGCCCCAGCCAAAAAATAGCAGAAAGTGTTTTGAAATATCTAAGAAATATTATGCAGTTGTGTGAGCTTTATTTCAGACTCCCAGGCAACATAATCGCAAACCTACAGTGAAATAAAACAGACCGCCAGACAACAGAAAGCTGACATCCCAAAAAAAAACAATAAGAACAGATCACTACACCAAATATTAATTCAACTAATAGTGCATGGAGTTGCATTAAGAGTCTTTTAGCATTACAATGATTTAACACTACCGTAAAGAAGCTTTAAACAAACAAAGATATGATCGAACATAGTATGTTCCAAAGTGCAACCGTGGATGATAGCCCTAAAAAGAGACTGGTTCTTAGACCCATCGTAGCAGCATACAAAGCTCGAATAGGGTATGTATAAACAGCATGCTAAGTATTAGCAGAGGTATGTAATGAAACAGTAAAGAGTAACTGACTGCAACTGAAACAGCATATTGTTGCTAGGGGAAAGATAACTTAACACCCATTCCTAAGGCCAAGCCCCTTGTTGGATGAAGCAAACATGACTACATGACACATTCTTCACTCCGCAAGCCACCCGGGATCTCTAAGGAACCCTTGGCCTGCTTAGCGAATCCCCCCAAACCTGTGGGCTTTCTGGCAGGTTCAAGCAAGTGCACCAACTTGTTTGATGTGTCAGCCTCATTAATCTCTTCCACTACAACATTCAGACACATTCCTTTCACTTGATTAAAGCGCTCCTCAGAAAGAGAAACTTCTGCCAACAATCTCCATGCAGACTCCTCAGTAGCAGATTCATAATCCAGCCTCCTCTTCAAGACAATATGCCCACTAATCTCCCATACTGCAGGGTTAACCTGTGTGTCCAGTATATCTGAGTCCACCTGACCTAATGCTTGTTTCTCTGCGAAGCACTGAACATAAAAAAAAAGAAGGAACCAAGGTTACACTAGAGCTGCGGTCATTAGAAGCAAACACAAATGTCTGTATCTAATGTACCTGCAGAATAGAAAGGGCAGAATCAGAGGGCAGAAAAGCATATATCACATGTACCTGTGGAAACAGGAAGACACGCTGTCCACAATCGGCAATGAGAACATTATATGGCATGTTATGTTCCTGCAGGACAATGCATGTTCTGGCAACACAATCTGCCAGCTCCTCGAAATTGCCACCATTTTCATACACAAGGCCTCTCACAGCATAATTGTTAAGCTCATATATTCTCACACCACCCTTTTTCCTGGTGCATGCTATCTTGGTCACAGCAGACCGTTCAACAGGGAAAGGGACCGCCAGATAATAAGCCTGCAGCCAATGCCACAAGCTTAAGCAGTGACACCAAAGGAAGCTTGAAATTACGGAGAGAGCAGAAAAGATACCTGAAAGTGGAGATGATTGATTGTTGCAAAAGCTCCAAGGCTATTATAGCCCACTCGGAAACTTGGATTCTGGGCTTCAACAGCAAGATATAGGGCAAGCCGAAAACTTTCCACATCCATCTGCTGTGGCTTGCAGTCCAATAGTTTGGGAACAAGGAGCACATGACCATACTCAATAGGACTCACCTGTCAAAGAACAAACAGTTGCAAAACAATAGACTGCATTACAGCAGGAAACACATATGCATACTTCCAAATTGCTTGGATGTGGTGTGGATGTGCTTACATTTATAGCAATGATGTTCGGACTCCCGCCAATTACGGTTTCCTCACAATACCCTTGAACTCCATCCTTGGCCTCCTCAAAACAGAAAAGAACCTCCTCTTGACCCACTTTTGTGAAATTGAACTTTCTGGAATCAAATTGTTGAAGGACCTGATCTACACGGAACTCTGTTGGCCGTTTCTTAAGATGTCTCCCCTCATTCAGCTGTGCGATAAACCCAAATTCACCTGGAAGTACCTGAACAAAAACTAAATGTGAGGAATTTGCCAGTAAACATCCAAAAATTAAAGGGTTTAACATTTATTGTGACATGTAGCTAACCTTAGTCTCACATGCTGTGACATCATAACGGAAAAGGCCACGAGTTGATCGTTCCTCCCACTGTTTAGTTTATGCAAAGTGAGAACAAACCAAGAAAGTTGAGATTCGATATAAGAAAAAGCTAAGAGCCTGTTCAGAGACAGCAATATCAAAGAACGTGCTCATGCTGATTAGAATCTGGTCCAACCAGCAGAGTACATATGCAATATGCATGAACACATTCCATGCTAAGCCCCCAACAAATGTTTATATCAGCATAGTGAATACATGCAATTTGGCCACCTAAACATTGTCAAGGGCGAACCATCACATAGAATTGTGTAAAGAGGCATCATGAATAGCCATCATTAAAACCACCTGAGCAAGAATGAGCGAGTCCAGGAAGGCAACCCCCTCGTCATCAGAGCTATCGCTGCCATCCTGGTTTTGGCACCAGTGCGTCTTATCAAACATGTACACTGGTAATTTAGCCCCTGTGTTGAAAAACAAGTCAATCAACATGACAATGATAATGAACAGTGCAACTGTCGTCACCCAAATGAAACTTGAAACTGACAGGTAACAGCCATAATAGCTGGTGCTTTCAATATTGCTCCCACTGTATGAAACTATGTCATGCTGACAAACTGCTGCATAAACACATACAAGCAACTTCCACAAGTCCTCACACTCGACCCCACTCTTCATCCACTCTATCAGAAGGCCTGGCAACATGCCCAAGGACTGTGTCTCACACTTCATAGGACTCATATTTTTGTCAGCACCTAGAAGCTATGAGAAGCCCACTCCAGCAATTCATCTAAGACAATACCGCAACTAAAGTCTAAATGCGTAGGCAACTCGTGACCCCTATCAAATATAAGGCCATAACTAGGATCAATCACTACAAACAAAAGCCTGGGATAGGCCAAAACCCCAAATAACTGCTGCAGAAAACAAAGATACAATTTTTTGCAAAGCTTACCAGGAATGCAACAAGCCCCAAGACAATTCTTCCCACAACCAGGTTGTTCAATGCCGTCTTGGTAGATAGACACCATAGTTGGGATCCTCCTTATGGTTAAGCCGTTGCTGTCAGCCATCTAGGAGGACAAGGGAAGTGCCTGTGCGTCCACCGCCACCACCACCAGCTAAATAAGTGAGATCTGAGGGATGCCCACCCTCCGCAGGGGTGGCGCCCCTTCCTCCGTGCAGGGATGGCGTGCTCAGCAATAGGAAGAAGTGGACCCTGCAGGCATGTAAGGATTCGCTAAGGGGAGCGGAAGGCCTAATTTTCAAAGCCGTGATGCCCGTATGGTGCCTCTCAATGTGTCTGGACTCTCCAAACCCGGGATGTGGGTTGGAGAAGAAGGCAGTTGCAAAGAGGGGTGGAATCGCCTCGGGGCAATGCTCTGTGCACAATGGGAAAATTTGGGTTAGAGGTGATAAGTGATGGTGGTGCAGAAAGAAGGCATAGAAATGAAGGATGTTGGAATTCGGGATGTTTTAAGGATTGAGAGAGAGAGAGAGAGAGAGAGAGAGAGAGAGAGTGTGTGTGTGTGTGTGTGTGTGTGTGTGAAATTGGGTGTTTCAGAAACCGAGAGAAAGTCAGCCGCGGAAGGGCTATTGGCTTTCCCACATGCAAATACCACAAAGAGGGGAGGAACAGAGCACCTGGAACAGAGCACAGCTATGGTAGTGGCTATGGAACAGAACACAGGAAAAGGATCGAGATGTAAGGATTGGCTACGGAACAAACACAGAAAACAGAAAGAGATGCAAGGATAGAAAGGAGCCAAAAAAGCATACAGCAATGGGTATGGAGTGAAACGAGCAAAAGCTCTCTATAGCTGTTGGAACACAGATGGATGGAGAGATATGGAACAGAACACAGTAAATGCTCTCAATGGCTATTGGGAGAGAGAGGGATGGAGAGATGTAAGGAAAGGCAAAGAGCACCTAAAAGCTAGGCAAGACAACAGGCTAAGAAATGCAGGACAGGGGTATATACGAAGAAAGAAGTGGAATCATCAGATATACATACTGAGCCTACTTCCACAGCCTTTTTTTCTCTCTCTCTCTCGAGTCTCTTTCTTCTCTTCTGGTGACTATTTGTGCGTCTCTTCTTCTCCTCCTCTGAGCCTCTCTCTCTCTCTCTCTCTCTCTCTCTAATCTTGCGTTATCTGTGGTTGGTTTGCACTTTAAGTATGAGAATAGGTCGCCTTCGTTGTCTTTTAAGCGCCACACTAATCTACATGGCGAGAATTTTGCTGTTTTTATAAAGCTTATTTCTTATTGGCTCTTGGTTTTCTTTTTCAATTTTTATTAGGCGTTCCGTCTTTTACTGTTTCAGGAGTCGGCCTTGTCAATCAAGAGTTTAGGCCAGGCACTCGCACTTCATGGTACAGTTCCCTTGGGGTTCCAACTTCCCAATTGCCTCAATTGTTGCCACCATTTTTGTGTGGTGGTGTTCTCGCTACAACCTTAGTATCCGTTCGTGTGCCAACTCAATTGCCTCAATTGTTGCCACCGTTTTTGTGTGGTGGTGTTCTCGCTGTGACAAAATGCCTACAACCTTAGTATCCATTCGTGTCCCAACTCGACCTTAGAGTGGTTACACAACAAGCTTGCTAATATTATGTGCTCTACATCATGGAAAATATATTATCAAAAGAGCCATTACATTTTATATGCGCCTATTAGCGTAAGGACTTTGCATGCCCACATGTATAATAGATTTATTTTGATGTATTTATTAGAGAAGATAAAATATTATTTTTGTAAAGCTATTAGAATTGAGTATATTTTGATTTATTTATATAGAAAAGCCAATCGTGCAAAGTGAGGAAAAGTAAGAAACACAAATGGATGCTTTCAATGTATTATGGATACAAAAGCTTATTCTAATATAAATACATTCTAGGGGAGGTGCTCGCCCATGCATGGGGAGAGATTGTATCCATTATTGTGTTGTGCAAGCTTTTGGAGTTTTCTTCTCTCATGCTATTTGTTTAATTCTTATTTTATTCTCACTTATTGTTTACCATATGGTGAAGGCAAGTAATATCAGTATATCAGAGTGAGCTAATTGGTTTGCACGTCAATATTAAAAAAGGGAGGTATACATCCATCTTGAAGACATAATCATCCACATCAAGCATCACTGAAATATCCCTTAGACAAATGCTCTATCTAAAGGTTCTACTTAAAGGTTGGGTTTCCCAAGGGTGCTTCAATTTCCAAGGCTAAAAGTATTGAAGGAGACTTCTCTCACTCACACTAGTGGTTTTCTCTCCATTAGTGGTGTGCTTGAGACACAGAGAGAGTGGATGAATGAGCCCTGAGCGGAAGCACACGAGCAGATGTAAGAGCTATGGTGGAAGGAGCAAGAGACACAAGATGTGGGAGCTTCGATAGTCACAATGTGTGACCAACCTTCCCTTATTCAAATGTCATTAAGAGAATAAAGAATGAAGTGACAATGATGGGGGCGCCTGCCACACTTGTAGTATATAGGTGTGCAAGTACTGTAAGTGTAATGAATACACAGGCGTTTAGGCACAAGTGCCTTTACCCCAACAACCTCCCATGCCTACGAGCTTTCTAAGGGAGGTAAAACACTCTGTTGAGAGACTTTTAGTAGTAATCAGATCTGCAAGATTTTGGTCAATTGAGATCTTGACAACTTGTCCTCAATTTGATAAGTGATAACACACCTCAATGTGCTTTGTCTTCGCATGGAAGACCGAATTCTTAGCCAACTGAATAGTACTCATAGAATTTGAATGTAGTGTAGGGACCATATGTAACAATTCTGATCTCAAAACCGCACTTCTCACGAGAACCTCCTCTTACTAAAAATCCAAATGATTAAATTGTTAGTATTATGGATTTTTTTTTTAAATTCCCTCCTTCCCCCAGCCGACTGTCGTGCTGGGGGAGAGGGAGGGAAGGCAGGATGACTAAGCATCCGTGTTGGATGCCTGAGGGGGGGTGAACCCATGCAGGATGCCGCGTGGGGGAGGGAGGATCCCCTCCCCTCACCTATGTAAACCTTATGGGGGGAAGTGAGAGAAGGGGGAGGATAGAGGAGGCCGTCAGACTTCTAACGCTACCATAGAGGAGGAGAAGGCGGTACGTCGCCAATCGGAGGGTGGTAAGGCTGACAAAAAGGAGATAGTCGTGAGGAGGAGGAAGTACGGGCCGCCATTGACGAGAGAAGCTGAGGAGGGTCGTGAGGCTGTGCCGTTGAGGAGGGAGTTGTGAGGCTGAGTGTGAAGAGGTGAAAGAGGAGGAAGGACGCCTGACTGTGGAGCCGCCATGTTGATGCGCCGTGAGGAGGAGTGGAAGCCGCCAGTCGAGCTGAACGCTGCCACCCAGCTGCCAATCGAGCTGCTGCCGGTCGTTGCTGATGCCGCCTTCCACAAAAATTACCCTTCTACTCGCCCACGTGGTCTTCATCACATCCTAGAAGCTTCTTGGGAAGCTTCTAAGGGGGGGGCTCTCTAAGCCCCCTTTTCCATTGCCCCCTTCTCAAGCGGTCTTTATAACCCCCCGAAATTAAGCCCTTTTCCATTGCCCCCTTCTCAAGCGGTCTTTATAACCCCCCAAAATCAAGCCCTTTTCCATTGCCCCCTTCTCAAGCGGTCTTTATAACCCCCCGAAATTAAGCCCTTTTCCTTTGCCTCCTCGGGAATTAAGCCATTTTCCCTTGCATCCCCCAAAAGCCATTCTGCCGGTTGTAAAGTCCCTCTTGTGGACTTTCATAAGCCCCTTCCCAAGCGGTCTTTATACCCCCCCCCCCCCTCGGGATTTAAGCACCCTTTCCCCCCTTGCATCCCCTATAAAGCCCACCTTAGCCCGGGTTTTTAAACCCCCTTCTCCTGGATTCACACTAGCCGGGTTTTAACCCCTTTCCCATTGAATCTTCTTTAAGTCCACTCTACCCTCCGGAATTAAAAGCCCTCCTTCCTATTGCTACTCCCACAAGCCTATTTTTCTAATCGGTTAAAAGGCCCTTCCCTTTTGAACCCTCTGAAAGTCCAAAATTATTTCCCCTCTTAAGCTTTGTAGTGGAAGCCTTTAAGGTCTTCCCACTAGTTCCCTAATACGTCTTTCCAGGGCTTTGAAGGAGAGGGAGCTAGAAAGCACTTCCCACTCGATTTTCCTCATAATTTCCTTAAAACCCCGAGATTTTTAAAACAAAGAAGGCCCAAGCTCCGAACCCTAAGGCCTTCTAAAGCCCAATTCTGAAAGACGGTGCTTCGGTCAAGGAAGCTGTACCGAAAAGGGAATTTTGCATACAAGGGAGAACGGGCCAAGATCGTAAGATTGCGGCCAAAGCAAGAAGGTCGAATTCACGATGGCCCCTAAAAAGGCAAAAGGCGCAACCGCAGGAGGATCATCTCCTAACATTCATGTGGATATTTCACCGAACCCACAAGTCCAGGTTTTCTTCCTAATTTTAGTTTACGTCAAAGTATTGCAATTGTGCATGGATAATTTATGGAATTAGGATGCACTTTTATGATTGAAATACATTGGCTATTTTAAAGGAAATAACTCACGAATGATGATTGGTCAATTGTATTTTTTTAAGGGAATGAAGGAAAGATGTTTATGCATTTTTAGCAAGTGGCTTCTGTGCATTGCAAAGTAACGAATCTAGAACAAACAACGATTATAATTTACAAAGTCGGAATTATTATAGTACACCTTTGACTATGCATGGAAAGATTAAATCACATGTCACATTATTAGAAGAATCTTTCTTAGTAATGATTCATTAAAGAAGATTGCTGACAACTGTAGGAATTTGCAAGGCATGGAAATGATTCTAGGGCTGCATGAAGTAGGTTAAACTCTAGTCAATTGGCATAAATCTCAGTCAACTACGTAAGTAGTTAGAGAAAGGTTGTGTAATGTTCATTCAGCGTACGAATATTTCATTCAGAAATGAGATTAGGGAAAGATTGCATGGTTCGTTTTAACATAAAACCCTAAAAGCTTAGTAACATGAATCATGAATGCATCAATGGAAATTATGTCATAACTTAACATATGCTTTGATCTTCACAAGAAAAGTTAGGAGTTGTAAATCTAATCATAGGTAGGCAATGAATCGTGTATGGTATCGTAATGCAACTAGTTTTTCTTCTCTTTGATCAAGACAATATCTTCATGAATAGACAAGGATAGTGTTTTACCC
The DNA here is from genome assembly GCF_053477565.2 of Lygodium microphyllum. Lineage (NCBI taxonomy): Eukaryota > Viridiplantae > Streptophyta > Polypodiopsida > Schizaeales > Lygodiaceae > Lygodium > Lygodium microphyllum. Next base: position 430,041 of record NW_028229548.1, on the reverse strand, counting down.
TAAATACCTAAACTGCAAAGGACTTGCTTAGGACTGGTTAAATCGATGCAACATATCCGCTAACTAGGGTTTAGCACGTTGAGGACATGACCTAGTCGCACTTATTGCCAAGTTGAAACTCTTATACCCTAAAGACTTGCCCTCATTCACGGAATGTAGGGACAATAGGACACACTTGCGAGAAACGATCTAGGGTTTTTACCCTAAGGATCGCTCGCTAAAAGGATGAAACTCGATTTGGATTTGGACCTTTAGGACCGACAATATCGACCTAGTGCAATCAGGAACAGATTGTTATGAAGATACCCTAACCCTGTTTCCTATCTAATCATGATTTCGTGATTAGACAACGCCATTCGATGGGTAAAATAGTCCCATGATTTTGATGCGACACTCGGGCAATAGGTTGCAGAGTCGCATGATCTTGTGATTTGATCAAAAGGGAATGGCAAATTCCTCGGAATGAGATTGGCAAATTCTTACGCAAGTTTATCTTGCAAGAGGAGAAATAATCGTCGTGATATAGTACCTTTCTTGGGTAAAGTAACCAAGATACGAGGATTAGATATTTGCTTGGAAGCAAAAGACCAATTAGTAAATTGGAATAACATATTTACTGTTAATAGAACTTAAGGTATTGGTTAAGTTGGGTTAGTAGGGTACGGCCCTAACCCAAGGATATAGGGTTAACAAACAAACCCTTGGGGATCTTGCCAAGTCGCAATTGATCCTGGATCGAGTGTTGGATGCATTCGGAGAGAAAGATTCATTCCTTAGCAATTGGCCAAATAAACGACCACTGGAACTGATTGTGCTTGTAACAGTTTAGAAAGCACTGTTTGCATTGTTTGCTCAAGGAACTAAAGGATGAAAAGATATCTAATGCTTCAGGTTGAAGGCCTGAAGGAAGAGGCAGCTTCAGTTACCCCCGACTGCCTGCCTGACCCTAACCAAGGGGGTTGTTGACGTGGACCGAACCCGCCGCAAGAGGTCTCTCCATTGAGCTCTACTTGGAGCAGGAGGACGCTTTGGGTGCCAGGGGGGGCTCTGGCCGTAAATCCCTCGCCTTCTGGGTCCTGCACAAGAGGCTAACGTGACTCGGGATTGGATCTCGAGGCCCGCATACTAGTTTACAGGCGGAAGCTTGGAATAGTGATCCCTGTGGATTACTGGATAGCCTTCGGGCGGATTATGGACAAGCCTACAGGCGGAACTCCTTGTATTTCAAAGATAAAATGATGAAATGTTAAAAAAAGAACTTGCTTGATATTGTTTTTCTATGTCACATGATAAGATTACGTGAATGAACCAGTGCTTAACAGGATTAATTAAAGAAGCTGATTGTTATATGTCAAATTAATGTGTTAGATAATTACATAACTAAAACAAATCGAGGAAAGTGCGGAGGATGGACCATGGGTCGGTCCTACGGTTGGGTGGTCTCGGTTAGCCGGGAACTTTTCTCAAAAATCTCAAAGAACAGCGGGATGATCATCATCATCAAAACAAATAACGAGAGCGATGACCTAGAGTTACGTCTTACCCGATTTACGTTGTTTTAGGGGAATGGAATGGGACTATGCCTTATGGCAGAGAGGTTGAGCCTTGCATCCCTCTCGTTTCCCATTCTCCTTGAACCAAGTGCAGCGTGAATCCGCTTCGGACCTGGTGTTTCTGCGTAAAGTAGTTCGCTCGGGTCTGACGCTAGTAGCTGTTAGCTAATGACCAATCAGGAAAACCCTAATTCCGGTCGATCCTAAGTGGGAACGGCTAGGATACTTCCGCTACGTGGCAGACGTGGGAAGACCTAGATCGCAAAACCCGTAACATTCCATGGGAGTGCCGGGCGGAGTTTTCTAGACATCCTTTCCGATGGACTGCTAAGACGTGTCCTGGATGATACTAGTGGACACCTTACACCATATCAATAATACCAAGGTCTACAACTAGGTAGCCTAACCAGAGAGCCTCCTTGTAAGCCTTAGTGGTGGTTGCAACATATTGTACCTCTCTAGTGGATAGGGCCATGCATTTCTACATCCAAGAAACAACACCTCTAGCAAAGGTGAAGACATAGATAGAGATAGACTTCTTAATGTATGTATGTCTTGCATAATTAGAGTAAGTGTACCCCATGACTCTTGTATCATGGCCACCATAACATATGCACATATCTACATTGCCCTTAAGGTACCACATGATACTCTTCATGACATCCCACTACTGCTTGCCAAGGGTAGCCATATAGCATGCCACAACTTCCATTGCAAATGCTATGTCAGGATGAGCGATTATCATGGCATACATAAAATTGCCCATTATGGATGCATAAGGGATCTTGGCCATCTCGGTCTTCTCCTCATCATACTGTGGACAATTGGCCTAACTAACCTTCACATGAGAGGGTAAAGGATAGCCAATAGGCTTAACATTCTATATATGAAACCACTCAAGACCTTCTAGATATACTCCTTCTATGAGACAAGTAAAGGAGCCCTTTAGAGCAATCATACGTGATGCACATCCCTAGAATATGTGAGGCTTGGCCCACTTCCTTCATCTCAAAGCTCTTCTCGAGCTAGCCTTTCAAAGCATCCATCTCATCATGAACACTCCCTGTAATCAGCATATCATCCACATAGAGTACCAAAATCATAGCTTATCTCACATGCATCCATATAGCCAAGAAAGATGCATTTCACAAACTTAGGATCCAGCTTATTACACTTGTTTTATATGTGTATCAATGCAAAAGTCTCAAACTTTTTTAGCTTCAATTACAAAAACTCATGCATACATTGTGTTGTTTCCTAAGTGCTTGCTTAGCCTGTGTATAAATAAGAAATTATTTGGCCTTGAAATTCAAATGTTATTGTGTGAGTATGATAATCAATAGCAGGATTAAATTGGTGTTTGGAAGGCATACCAAGGATAATATCCAATGATTGAAGAGGTGCAACTAAGAAATCACATTTTCTTAAATATTTTTCCATAGAAATTTATAGTTCCTTAAATTTACTTGTACCATTGTACCTAATGCCTTGAAATGTAGATTTAACCTTGTATAATGAAGGACTAATTTCCAATTGCAATCTTGTACCTAATTTTTTCGAAATAAAGTCATGAGAACTACCATTGCTATGCAAAATAGTCACATCTGAATCATTCATAGAACCTTTCGTTTTCAATGAAGTATGTAAAGAAATAGGCATATCTGACTTTTTTTCAGTCTACTTCTTGTTGTAATGAATCAGTTGTCCAATTAGGAGTGTAGTTGGGTTCCCCTTCGATATTGTTTAATTGAGTGGTATTTTGGTTGTTGTTGAGTAGTAATGGAACTCCACAATCCACTTGATAGTGTCCAAAATTTCCACAATGATGACAAATAAGTTTGGCCTTTTTATTTTGAATATTAAGATTTGCAGTTTGAGGTTTTACCTTGTTGTTTGCATACCTTTTGCATGTTGCAGATTTGTTGTTGGAAATTGGAGGACTTGTTAGACGAAAAAGAGTTATGGTGATAAGGAACAAAAGGTCTATTGGGGGGGTTGTGATTATTGTTGAAGGAATGAGGTGTAGTGGATTGTTGATTGTGAAGCATCTAGGCAATAAATTGGAATTCTTTCTCGGTATCATAGGTATAATAGATAGCTTTGTGAAAATAAGTGGGTTTAAGAGAATTTAATTTAGCTTGATACTCGATTGAAGACCATCTTCGTATTGCATTGTAGCATGCTCTCGAGAACTTCCTCAAGCATGCGTAGCAGCAAAAGTCTTTGCCAAAATCTTTCAGTGTAGATATAAACATTATTACCTTCTTGCCAATATAAATTGGACCAATTTTGCCTCGCTTGAAGATGAAACTAGGGTGGAAGAAAAAATTCTTTAACTTTGTCCTAAAAATCAGCCCATGTCCTCAGATGATCAGTGCTATGGCATAGGACTTTCCACCAAAGTGAAGCTTTATCAGTCAAATAAAAAGTTGCACACTTGATTTTATCCTTCTCGGGAAAAGCTTCTTCATCGAAGTAATCATTGAATTGGCTCAACCAGGACAAGACAAAATTTTCATCCTTTTTTTCATCAAACTTAGAAAATTGGAAAGACTTATAGCTTATTTTTTGGACCTTTTTGGTTTGTTGAGCGGTGCCTTGCAATAGCTATAGTTGGTGCCATCCAACTTGTTAATCTTGATTACGAACATTATCCCATAACTACTAGGTGGTTGCCCATCAGAGTCAACATTATAGTAGACTTGCTTAGAGAGTTAAAAAAATGATTATAGATTTATATAACTCATCCAATTCAGCTCAATCCTTAGCATCAATGCATTTGGGTTTGATACCCTCATATCTCAATGGCTTAATCTGTAATTTATCAAGGCGTTGGATATTTATTTATTATTTTTGTATGCGCATGGGTGCACGATTTAGATATTTGTATTTGGACATTGTATTGGGTACGCCTGACTTCTTGGGCGCCCGCCCATTAGCTTTATTTTTATTTGGCACTAAAGCAAACTCAAAAGCCAAAAGCGTGCTATTTTGTAATTTGGGCTATTATTTGAGCTTGAAGATGATTAATACATAAAATACATGCTTTGTGGAGTGCTCACACAAGGCATGGGGGGAGATTGCACCCAATTGGTCTCTTGTTCATGTCATGCAAGTCTTTTACATTGATTTCTGTGCAAAAAGTAGAGTTCTTTTGTCCTTGGGGATCTTCTGATGCTCACTACGCGCGCTTACGGCATCTGATCTGTGCACCAGTGGTATCAGAGCAAAGTTGAGATCGAGAACTTCCAATCGCTACCCATCTTGCGCGAAGGCGGAGCTCCTGGAACGATCGAGCTCTACAGTGAGTTTCATCGCGAACGGTCGATACGGGTGGATTCCTGGCGGGCAAGAACCTCTGTCTGCAGCCTCTGATCACGAAGGACTGGCCTGAGGAAGCGAAGGACCACTTCTGCATCTCCTTTTTCAACACGTTTTTTTTTCCATAGTTAACAGTAAGCTCCATATCTTCAACAAGTTTAAAAGCTTTAAACTTAAAGCTTAGTAAGCTTATAAGAAAGCTTCAACTTCGAAATTTCACGTCTGGTATCGCGACATGTTGACGCGGTAATCGGCGCAAAAAACGGCCCCCCTCAAAAAATCGACGACAGGCAGATCAATCATAAGCTTAGTTATATAAGCTTTCAAACTTCCAAAGTCTACTAAGTTCTGCAAGTCCTGCAAGTTCCCAAAAGTCAAAACAGACTAACTCCAATTACTCCTATAAAGACTGTTCCTGCGCAGAAGCACAGAACCACAAAATTGTTCCCTGGAAGACTCTATTCACATACGCAGACTTGCTGAACCAGTTTCAGCACATGCAGAAGGTCATACGCAGTTTCTAAGAAGACTACAAATCCCGCAACCGCAAAAGACAAAGACCGTAAAAGCCAAAGAAAAATTTATAAGGCTTGTATACCTGACTTTGAGCTACACTCATCCCGCTAATTAGATTTCGAGAGTGTGAGGTCTTTTGGATTTTTACAGGATGACGGAACAAAATATGGACGATTTAATGGCTGAAGGCGATCTTCCCGAACCTACGATGGAACAAAAATTGGATTTAATTATGATGCAGCTTGATGAAGAACGAAGAGCCCGACAAGCTTTGCAAGTTCAATTGGCCAATTTGCAATGATCTACCACCGACAAAGATGGACCACAACCCGAAGATCTTATCCGACGTACCATCGATGCGACGCTCGAAGCTCAATTCATCCGCAAAGAAACAAAGATAAGTAAAAGAAATTTCAAAATTCGTACTTTCAATGGAACTCGAGATGAGAGACTGTCCTTGCATTTATCAGTCAGTTTGATGATTACTTTCATGAAGAGACATACACTGAAAAAGACAAAATTAAATGTGTTACTAATCATTTAGTCGATCGAGCATCTCTATGGTGGACTGTGGTTTCGCAAGAGCATTGATCGTCCCACTATCTGGGAGAGTTTCAAAAAGAAGTTTTTGCAGAATTTCCTTCCTCCTCAATTCCATGAAAAAACCATAAAGCAATGGGATCTTCTACAGCAAAGAGATCGTGAGCCTATTTCCCAATACACTGAACATTTTTGGAATGCCTTATTGCAACTCCGCATGCTTGAAGATGTGCCTGAAGCGACTCACAAACGCAAGTTTATGTCTGGCTTACTTGGACATTACTACGCTGAAGTCAATATGTTCAAGCCAACAACCCTTGAAGATGCAATTTCTTTGGCTCATGACACTGAAGACAAGATTCGAGGAAGAGACAAGCGTCCACAACAATTCCAAGCAAATCGTAACTATAGTTTCAAGCAATTCAATTCAAATTTTAGAAGATTCAATCAAAGTCGTTTTCTTCCATCATCATTCCGTAAGTCTTGGACACGACTACCTACTTTGCCATCAAATACCAATCAAAACCCTAAGCCATCCTCACTGCCAAATCCCAATATTCCTAGACTTCCTGCAATTGCCAACAATGTATCTAAATCCAAACCTATAGTTTGTTACAAATGCCATCAACCTAGACATCTAGCAGCCAATTGCCAATCGAAGAAACCACCTGTCCATATCAATTATCTTGGAGCAATGGATGAAGAAGAACGTGAGAAAATGCCTGACTTTACGAAAGATGAAGACAACATTACCACTACTTCAGATACTTCACCAGGTATGCCAACTCCACATTCTTTGTTGACAATGAAATGTTTAGTGCATGGTAAAGAAAAGATTATTTTGCATGATGATGGTAGCACACATGATTTTATTTCTGCAAAGTTAGTGAAAGAATTGAATTTACAAACTGTTTCTACACATTATCGTATTAAAGCAGCATTCTTAGGCACAAGATATAATGGAACACAAGAGGTGCATAACTTAGAAATAAAAATTGGTGAATACACTGAACGTAGAAATTTCCTAGTCATACCTTTGCAGTCTAGTGATATTATCCTAGGTATGCCTTGGCATCATCAGTATAATCCTGACACAGATTATTCCACGCATTCAATTAAAATTTATTTTCAAGAAAAACAAATTACATTGCATGGTATGCACTCATCTAATAATTTTCCACTGCTTACTCATATTCAAGCTAAACGTGCATTACATAAAAGTAGTAAATCTTATTTAATTTGGGTGAATGAACTTCAAGCTAAAGAAAAACATATGCATCCTAGGCATAAACAATTTCTTGCTCAACTTAAAGATTGTTTTGCTAATGATTTGCCACTTGGACTACCACCTTCACGTTCTGAAGATCACAAAATAGATTTAATTCCTGGTACACAACCACCATGTAAAGCACCATATAGGCATAACCAAATTGAATAGAAAGAAATTCAAAATCAAGTAGAGGAATTGTTAACCAGAGGATTAATTAGACCTAGTAGTTCTCCATTTGGCACACATGTTTTATTGGTAAAGAAGAAGAATAATACTTATTGCATGTGCATTGATTATCGTGCCCTAAATAAGATTACTGTTAAGAATAGATATCCGATTCCTAGGGTAGATGATCTTATGGATAAACTACAAGGTTCTGCCATATTTAGTAAGATAGATCTTAAATCTGGTTATCATCAAGTGAGATTGGATAAATCTGATATATTTAAAAGTGCATTTAGAACACAATTTGGACATTGTGAATTTCTAGTGATGCCTTTTGGATTAACTAATGCACTTGCTATATTTAGTCGAATGATGAATCACATATTCTTGAAATATCAGCATTGTGTTATAGTATTCTTTGATTATATATTGGTATTTAGTAAAAATGAGAAAGAGCATTATGAACATCTGTCTTTAGTTTTCAAGTTATTGAAAGATAATCAATTATATGCTAATCCAGAAAAGAGTGAATTCTTTCAAACAGAAATTGAATATCTAGGTCATATTGTTTCATCAGAAGGTATTAAGGTTGACCCTACAAAGATAGAAGCAATTTTAAACTCGCCCATACCCAAAAATGTGCATAAGTTACGTTCTTTTCTAGGTCTTGCTAGTTTTTACAGAAAGTTTGTGCGGAATTTTTCATTACTTGCCTTGCCTTTGACTAAACTTTTAAAGAAGGGTATTGTGTATAAATGGACTGATAATCAACAAAAATCTTTTGATTTATTGAAACATGCATTAATCCATGCTCTTGTATTACAACTACCTGATTTCAATAGACCATTCTTTTTAGTAGTCATACTGATGCTAGCAGATCTGGAATAGGAGCTGTACTTATGCAAGATAACTATCCCATAGCCTACTCTAGCTATAAACTGAAACCATCTGAACTTAAATATTCTACATATGATAAAGAATTGCTAGCTGTAGTACAAGCTTTACGTCAATGGAAACATTACTTAATGGGTTCTGAGTTTATGATTAAGACTGACCAACAAAGCATTAGACATCTCCTTAGTCAACCCCAAATAGACATATCAAATGGGTAGCTTTCATTCAGAGTTTTCATCCCCCTTTCCAATATCAATCAGGAAAAGAGAATCTAGTAGCCGATGCTTTAAGTAGAAGACCGACCATTCATAATATTTCTATGATATCATTTGATTCCCTTATCCTTATGAAAGATACTTATCATTAGGATATTACTTTTCAAGCTAATTGGAATAAATTAGTTGCAAATAATTGGATTCCTATTGATTCACTGTCTTACAATAATGGATTCATGTTTTATGAAAAGAGATTATGTGTTACAATTCCATTTAGATCATTTGTTTTGAATGAGATTCATTGTCCTCCATATCAAGGTCATAGAGGTATTATCTCTACTTTGCGTACATTGACTGAAGATTTTTATTGGCCACATATGGATACTGATGTATCTAACTTTGTTTCTGAATGTTTAGTTTGTCAATGAGTTAAGAGACATCATGGTAAACAGTATGGTTTACTAATGCCTTTATCTATTCCATCAAGACCATGGGAACAGATTTCTATGGATTTTATTACTAGTTTACCTAACACTAAAGCTAACCATGATATGATTTGGACTGTTGTAGATAGGTTTAGCAAACAAGCATATTTCATTCCATGCAAGAAAACTTTAACTACATCTCAAGCAGCTCAGTTGTTTTTGAAAACTGTGTTTACTAATCATGGTTTACCAAAAGTTATTATTTCTTATCGTGATTCTAGATTTTGTAATAATTTTTGGATTACTTTGTTTGCTAACTTAGGAACAAAGATTGATTTTTCATCTGCATTTCATCCTGAAACTAATGGTCAAACAGAAGCTACTAACAGTACTATTTTAGATCTTTTACGTGCTTACACTATTTCAAAACCACATACATGGGATACACATCTACATTTACTTTAGTTTGCATATAACAATACACCACACACAGCTACAAAGAAAGCACCATTTGAAGTCATTTATGGTTATAGATTGCCTACACCTGTTGCATCTTTATCAAATAAAATTCAGACTGCTGATGATATTGCTAACATGCACGCTACTATTTTTTATGAAGTTAAAGATATGATTGCCAAAGCCCAGCAATCATATACAAAACAAGCCAATAAGAAAAGACAGGCCATGAATTTCAAAGTTGATGACTATGTTTGGTTAAGAATAGAGAAACGTAGATTACAAAGTGTAGATAAACACCCAGTTGTGAAATTAGCACCTAGATTCTATGGACCATTCAAGATCATTCACAAAATCAATGACAATGCATTTAAGTTAGAACTACCACCACATTGGAAAATTCACAACACCTTTCATATTAGTTTATTACGACCCTTTAGAGGCCAATTACCTATACACCCTGTCTATGAAAACCCACCTTTGTTAGATGAAGAGACTGAAATCCTTGAGCCTGAAGCTATTATAGATACTGACTTTATGACCACTAGAATTGGCCGTAGATATTCAAGATATTTTGTCAAGTTTAAAAACCATCCTGTTGAAGAAGCCCAATGGATGCACGCTAGAGACTTAAATGTTTTTCCCACTCTGTTAGCTCCACATTGAGCTAATAGCAATTGAGGACAATTGCTATCCCACCCCGGGGGTATGATGCCAGGAGGCATATTACACAGTGGATTCCATGCCATGGTGGATTCCGTGAGGTTTTACGGTGGATTCTGTAAACTTTTATTACCGTGGCTCATACACAAAGTGGATGCTTTGTGTGAGAAGTTGATGGGGATGCCTATCCTTTTCGGGTGTTTTGTTAATTTAGTGTGTACATGGGTGATTCCACAAAATACATATTAAATTAATAAACGTTTATGAGTTTAGAGTGCGCACTCGTGATAAATTAAGGTTAGGATTGATTTCTAACCAATTGATTTATTTATGTAGCTGAAGACTGCTAGGTATTCACTTTTGCCGGTTTAATTATATTATTTTACTAACGATTGTGAATGCTTCAGTTGATGTATAGAGATAGCAGCAATGGCGGTGAAAAGCATTGGAGGATAGCGTGTATTCGAGTTATCATCTATATTTTAATGGGTGCATACCTTAGGTATGGCGCCTATATTTTGTCGCGCCTATTTATCAAGGCATTGGATATTTATTTATTATTTTTGTATGTGCATGGGCATATGATTTAGATATTTGTATTTGGACATTGTATTGGGTACGCCTGACTTCTTGGGCACCTGTCCATTAGCTTTATTTTTATTTGGCACTAAAGCAAACTCAAAAGCCAAAAGCATGCTATTTTGTAATTTGGGCTATTATTTGAGCTTGAAGATGATTAATACATAAAATACATGCTTTGTGGAGCACTCACACAAGGCATGGGGGGAGATTGCACCCAATTGGTCTCTTGTTCATGTCGTGCAAGTCTTTTACATTGATTTGTGTGCAAAAAGTAGAGTTCTTTTGTTCTTGGGGACCTTCTGACGCTCACTACGCGCACTTACGGCATCCGATCTGTGCACCAACATTATAGTAGACTTACTTAGAGAGTGAAAAATGATTATTGATTTACATAACTGATCCAATTCAGCCCAATCCTTAGCATCAATGCATTTGGGCTTGATACCCTCATATCCCAATGGATTAATCTACAATTTTTGCACTAGAACTTGCCATGTTTATGCCTTCCAATAGCTGTAGTTGGTGCCATCCAACTTGTCAATGTTGATTACGAATGTTATCCCATAGCTGCTAGGAGGTGGTCTTCCTATCAAAGACAACGTTATAGTAGACTTGCTTAGAGAGTGAAAAAAGGATTATAGATTTACATAACTCATCCAATTCAGTACAATCCTTAGCATCAATGCATTTGGGCTTGATACCCTCATGTCTTAGTGACTAAATTTGCAATTTTTGCATTAGAACTTGCCAAGTTTATGCCTTCCAATAGTTGCAGTTGGTGCTGTCCAACTTGTCAATGTTGATTACAAATGTTATCCCATAATTGCTAGGAGGTGGTCTGCCCATCAAAGACAACATTATAGTAGACTTGCTTAAAGAGTGAAAATTTTATTATAGATTTACATAACTCATCCAATTCAGCCCAATATTTAGCATCAATGCATTTGGGCTTGATACCCTCATATCTCGATGGCTTAATCTGCAATTTTTGCACTAGAACTTGCCAAATTTGTGCCTTCTAATAGCTATAGTTTGTACCATCCAACTTGTTAATGTTGAAAATAGCTCTATCATTCAATGCAATAGCCATAATGCAAGAAATGAAAGCATAATCCAAGACAAACAGGCTGCTATACATGACAACAAAATAGTCTAAAAGCACAGCCAAGTTAGTGTCTAATAGAGGAAAATTTACAAAGAGCAAGAAAATTGCAAAGAGTAGGGATGCCTACTAACTACCAAAGAATGACAGTCAAGTCAAGATGTTTGCCCTTATAAATGCTACATAAACTTGCAATTATAGTAAGTTGGAAATAAAGACAGTAGTAAAATCCAAAGCCAAGTGTGAGCAATGGGTGAGCAATCAACTTATAAGATCTAATGTGCAACTACCAAGTATATCACTACAAGATATAGGCCTTATACCGACGTTAAAAGTGATGAAAATATAAATAACAAAATTTGCCCCCGCCGTCGCAAAAAGCGTTGTTATTGGCAATGCCATAGAACAGTCGGTATCAGCATCGTTATCAGCATCACTATTTGCGTCGGTAATACCGATGCTGATAAGGACGCTCTGCAACGCTAATAACGACGCTCTGTGATGCTAATAATGACACAAATAACAATGCATGTAGGTAAATTTGCGACACTAATAGCGACGGTAATAGGGGAAAAAAAATTTTGTGGCAGGGCAGCTTATGCACTGTGTGCTTTATTTGGACCATACAAAATAGTTTCTGCACTGTGTACAATGCTCGTGTAAACAAAAACAAAGTGTACTGAAATCATAACACTGATACATGAAATAAATACATGATCGCATAATGAAAGTGAATGGTAAAATCATGACAAGATATCACTACTACATAGAAAATGTATGCATAGATCAGGCGACCAAAAAAAAAGGGTGTGTGAGCTCCAAGGATCCAAGGGCTACATATCCTCGCCATCCGAAAGCTCGTCCCACCACAAAGAAGCATCGAATGGACTCTGCAAAAAAAGAAACAACAACACATCAGTCCACCATACAATAATGTATTCTAATTAAACATGGTAACTACGGACAAGAAAGATGAGTGACTTACAGGGCCGCCACGTCTATACAATTGGTTAATCAATGCAGTGAGACCGTGCCTCTCTGCATATCGAGTCTGTAGGCTAGTCGGATCGCGATTTGTAATGGAGTGCTGCAAAGAAAATAAAATACTAACTGTTAGAAACATGATTGTTAGTACAAAGGATATTGCAAAAAAATAAGCAAGCAAAACAAAAGAAAAACTTACAAAGTCCTCTAGATATATCCTGTGGCCGCCACTCCCAAGATGATGGACCAGTCCCGCCTCTAGTTGTGCCCTCACCGCCTCGCATGCTGACTCCAACGTCATGGAGAATCTATAGCCTCCTCCCTCAGTCAGTGCCAGTCGGCCACTCGAGCTTTGCAGCCCCACTCTTGAGTGCCTTGCATGCGTCCGATCATATGTGTGACATATATGCATGCATGTAGTCCATCATCCAGCCCATAGAAAATCTATCTGCTGTGGCTGGAACCGAAAACTCCTCATGCAAGGATGCTACCATGTATTCCTTGCTACCATGTAGTCCTTGCTCCCCTCCAGTATGTTTTTCCAATGATCTAAGACGTTGTGCCGAAAAACTTATTGGAACAACTCTCTCATACGAGCCATCACCCTCCTCCCCTCATCGTTCATGATGATGGTTCCTGACCTATCATCGACAAGATAGGCATATCCCTCTAGGGTATGCCTAAGATGGGTCCTCTCCCACCTGCGTCCACGCTCCTGGGCATATCCAGGAGACCCATGTACATCCGGTGTACTGACTGGGGTAGTATCTATCAGAGTAGCACCCATAGGGATGCCACCTGCAGACGACTGAGCAAAAGCCAAAGTAACTCCAGCAGGTGTGACAAATCCTGGAGGTGACGTAACTCCAGCAAAACGACGAGAGGAAGACACCGTGTCCGTGCCTCCACAGTATCCACCTGAGCTATGCTCCTTGGAACCGCCACAAGAGCGAGGAGTCGCACTTGTATCCCGTGCCAACCGTGGGCTCACTGCCTCCGTATCTCTACAGCATCCCCCTAACCCTGAAGCACTCCCTCCCTCTGGCCCAAGTCTGGAGTATCAACCTTGTCTGCTCGAAGCTGAAGCATCTGATCGCGCTGAAGTAGATCTAGTAGAGCGGCCTGACGATGTCTAAGACAGCTCCTAGTCTGCCATGTCTCTGAATCTTGCCATTTGATTTGGAGACATGCACATGAAGCCTGCAACTCCTCATCGCTCATCCCTTGATTCATCTTGAAAATGTCACTTGCACAGATAAAAAATGATGTTAGCATAATCAATTTAAATCATACAAAGCACGGTAATATAAATCCTTAAAAAAATGATCTCACTTAAAATGCATATCTTATATACCCTTATAAGCGATTAGTCAACGAATTGAGTAAGTGGATGCTCCAAGTATGAAGTATCCTATGGTCCCATGTCAAATCTCCTGACACAACTCCGCATACACTAGAAGGTCGATAGACATGTCACCACAAAATGATGAGTCCACCTCATTCTCAAATAATTCTTGGACTCCTGTATTTCCATCATTGTTAGCCGATGCTGGCTCCTCTACATGCTCCAAGCTTTCAGTGGCCTCCACCCCTTGCAATATCGACCCCTCTATTTGCATATTGTCCTTATCTATGCTCGAAACATTATTTGATCATATACTCTCGCACTTCGGGGAGCTGAAGGTATAACATACCACCATCAAGGTTGTCGAGGGTTTGGATAGAAGATTACCTATTCACAAACACGTACAAGAGAGATTAAACTATTGTGACATGTACCATGTCGTAATACAATTAACAAACAAATGAGTTCATGCACCTGTTCACAATGGGCTAGCAACACAAAGGTGTCGCGCAAATCCGTCCTTTTTTTTTGGAATCTATTTCGAGAAATCCAGATGGACCTCATCGATCTATTGCTCTAGCTCCTTCAAGTACCACTTTGAACCACTGCACATCGAATAGTGTCATGGAGAAGCTACAATAATCCACCGTAACAATACTTGAAAGTTTCCAAAATACTCCATCTCATCTATAACCGTGTTTGGATCCGTTGCTCGTCATCGGCTCTCCTGCTCGAACCTTGCCATGATACCACAGTCCATTGTGGAGCGCATTTTGTCAATACGCTCCATGCAAAAATGTCGTCCGTGCGACCATGTTGCACTATATATTTTGTACTGTACATTGAAACACTCAAATTAGTTGTCGCATATAAAATATAGATATGACAAATCCTAAACACGTCATCACATTTGGACTACATCCCCTAGAGAATTCCCACTCCTCCATTGAGACCTCCATCCCTTCGCGAGACGCTGCAGTTAAAGCTCCATGTAACCATCACGTTGACATGAACCGCAACATCTCCTCCATGCCCTCGGGATATCGAATAGGTCGATGGCACATACTATGTCGAAATTTAGATCGCGCTTTCTCTCAATCTTGCCTCGCGATCTGGTACTTGGCGAGCCACGTCTCCATAGAGGCATGGTGCAACATACAAAAGCAATTCACCTTCTCCTCCATTGCAGCATCCATTCTTTTTTCTACCCCATTTCCAACCACCACATCTCCGGTCAATCTATCATCGTCCTTTAGCGACCATAGCATTTTGTTGTCTGGATCCACCATTGGTAGCCATTGTGAAATATACACTAGTGCCTCAGACACCAACCAACCTTCAGTCATGCTACCTTCTGGCCGAGCTCATTGTCGCACAAAGCCTTTCAGGGTTTTCATGAAGTGCTCCAAGAAGAACATCCATCATGTATGGACAGGTCCAGCAATCTCCACTTCATCTATAAGATGCACAAGAAGGTGAATTTGTATCGTGAGCATGCTGGTAGGCAGGTATTTCTCAAAGAGACAGACCGTCTCCACTGCTCCCCGCCTCGCGGATTTAATAGAGGACTTCTTAATCTCCTTCTGTGAGATCCATGCACCAAAGTCGACAACCTGTAAATGGCCCCGCGTATTTCTAGAGTAAGGCATCCTACGATCGCGATCGGTAGTACAAATTGCCACAAATGAGAAAGCATTATGAACAAAGGCTACACTCCAAATAGCAAAATGCGCACACCAATTACAATCCATTCGTAGTACAAACCTGACATATCTTATGCTAGTCATGGGATTTTAGCCCTGATAATTGGTCGTCTTTAGAAAATCAGACCTAAGAGAATGCATCATACCCGTCGGAGTGCGGATAGACTTGACTACTTGCTTCACAATGCGCTTTTCTTTAATGGGAAAAACCCAAGGAGCGCGAGGTAGCTGCACACGACCATCAGCACTCGACTGCGGCCAAAGCGCCTCCATCTTGCCTATCTCCTTCAAATCCATTCGTGCCCCTATAGTGTCTCTCTTTCCTGTGATGTGGTCCCATAGCAAGCTGCCCACATTCTTGAAAATATGCATGGGATCCAACAAGTGGTTGATCTGTTAGTGGGTCCAATATGACAACTCGTAGAAGACTGAGAATTGCCGCATTCCATTTGGATGTGACTCCGCGTGGACCATTTTCAGCTCGTACCAGATTGTGGCATTCATACGTATTGGAGGTCGTCCAAGAAAACCTTCCCTGAGTTCATGACCCTCTAGCAAGAAAACGGCGTGTCCTTGATATATCATCTTCTTCATGATTCGTGACCTTCGGGAGTCTAATTGTGGCCCGCACAATGGACATGCATGATAACCTGAGGTAACCAGACCTGTTCCAACACCTCTATCCAATGAATACAAACTTGAATGAGATAAAATATAGATATTACCAATGAGAACGGAAGCCTATTTACCTGACCACTCTCCGAATCCCGAAAAGTCATGCATCGTCCACATGAGAATGGCTCAAATATTGGCGGACCGTTGACCATCGCACTTGCTCATATCTTGCATGGTGACCCCCTCCTCCCACAAAATCTTAAGCTCATCGACTAATGGACAAAGATACACTTCCATATTTTTGACTTTGTAGCAGTCGGGGACGAGCAAGCTAAGGATGAGATGTCCTTTCTTCGTAGAAAGCCATGGAGGGATATTGTAATTGACAAGGACTATAGGCCACACACTGTAAGAAGTTGAGCGCGGACCGAATGGGTTCACGACATCCATAGCAAGACCAAGCCGAAGATTCCTTGGCTCTCGGGCAAAGCCTTGGAAGGTAGAGTCAATGTGGCTCCATGCGCGTGAATCCGCTGATATTTGTTGAACTCCATCTGTGGACCTATTTTGCACTTGCCACGTTGTCAAGCTCGCCATGCCGGACGTACGAAACATGTGGTTTATGTGAGGGATACGCAAAAAGTGTCTGAGAACTTTTTAAGGGATGGTTTGCCCTTGCAAGTCCTGTCGATACCTGTGAGCACCACACCTTGGACATGTCTCCATAGTCTTGTATTCTCCTCGAAACAGTATGCAATCGTTGATACATGCATGGATGTTGTTGTAGTCCATGCCCAGCTTTCGTAAAACATGTCGTGCATTATCACGAGACTTAGGCATGGTATTTGCAGGTGGTAATATATGATATTTCAGTAACATGAAAAAAATTATAAAACACCTTAAAAAAGCATAAATATTTTTAATAATAGTGTCAAAAAGAAATCAACAAAGCATACGTACAAGGTACCTGAACAACTTGGTCACACTCGCATCACTCCACCCGTATTTTGCTTGCACACTTAGGAGTGCAAGTAGTGTCTTCAAGCGAGATACTCGGTACCCATCATATAATGGTATGGATGCTTCCTCTCTAAGTGGATCAGAAGTCTCGACATCCATGGGAATCAATACATCGATCATTGCCTCCATCTCAGGCTCCAAGATTGTAGGTAGGTCTAGAAGGTTGCATGTCTCCTCTGACATTGACGGTATAGATTGGGTAGTGCCTTGCAAGTGGTGAATTGGCTCATGCACTCCATCCATCGCACGCCCAAGAACTCTTCTAATTGGCTGCAAAGGGTGCCCTCCTCCTTGGGATGAGACGTCACCTCCTTGCAAAGAAAATTTGCCAGCCACACCCAATCTTCTTGTATATGGTATTTAATTAGCTTGCGAGTACAATGCATGATTGATATTAACTTTTCTTACCGTTTGCTGAAAATCTGCAATCGCCTGATCAATGATCTTAGATTGAAACTCGCCGAAGCGTCGTACGTGTTCTATAGACAATCGATGTTTTCGTCTAATTGTCAGCTTGCATTGAGAGCAAGGACATGGGACACGCTGATTAAGATATGCCTTGCGATCTTGAACAACAAGACCTTCATCGTTTTCCATTTTGTCTATGTTACGACAAATAATTTTTTTTTGTTATCATTCTTTTTTTCTTTCTTAAATTGTTCTCCTCTCCTTCCATCTCTCTCTCTTTTTCTCTTTCTTTATTATGTTGTATGTATTTTCTCTCCCTCTCTCTCGTTCCTTCTTCTTTTTTCTCTTCCTCCCCCTCTCTCATTTTCTTTAACGATCACGGCTACGACTACGATCATGGCACACTACAATCTCTATGAGGGCATGAGATTGGGATCTCCACAGATACCAAAGCATGATCTCTAGCTTGATGGTTGCATATATACTACTACTACTCATGGAAGAAACCTCAAAATAGTTATTATGCTCAAATATATGCTTGTTAGAGCATAAATTTGTTCCTAAGACTATTCTAAGGATGAAAGAGGGTTAATGATAAAAGAGTATCCTTCCTTGCAAGTGATTTTATATTATATTTTTAAATTAAAATTGATAGTTGAAGATGAGTTTCCTAAGAGATCTTGTGGTGATGCTGTTTTAGTTTTTGCGAAGCATATGAATGATGTTGTTTTAGTTTTTTGTATTTGTCTTTTTAAGAAGAGATTGATTTTTATGGAATATCCAAAGTTATTTTTGGATTTACGTTATGAAAAATGAATGTTTTTCTAACTGATAAGCTGATTGCCTTCATTGTATACTTCTACAAAAGTCCATGTGCCCTCATAAGTGGATATTTGGTTACACACTAAACCTCCCCTAAGGTTAGTGGCTAGATCCCTTCACCAAGGGGATAGTTTGAGCATGGTGGAGGCTAGGACAAGCCCCATGTATGAGAGATCTCTTTGTAAGAAGAACATTATGCTAGGAGGCACAAGTGTGCTAGGGTTCTCTAGCCATATATCCCTTAAGTTTGTTGAGGATCGACCTAACCCCTATATGAGCCTAGGATGAGCTTATTGTAATGTCTTATTTCCTTTTCTCTCTTTCTCTCCCTCTCTCATTTCCTCTCCCTCCCTCAACCTCACCCTCTCTTTCTCTCTTTCCCTATTAAGTTTAATGATTTTTCTCTATTTTTCTCTCTCCTCTCCCTCTCTCATTTTTTTCTCTCTCCTCTCCCTCTCTCATTTCCTCTCCCTCCCTCGCCCTCACCCTCACCCTCTCTTTCTCTCTTTCCCTATTATGTTTAACATCTTTTCTCTCTTTTTCTCTCTCCTCTCATTCTCTCATTTTTTTTTCTCTCCTCTCCCTCTCTCATTTCCTTTTGCTCTCTTCCTCTCCGTCTCTCATTTCTTCTCCCTCCCTCACCCTCACCCTCTCTTTCTCTCTTTCCCTACTATGTTTAATGTTTTTTCTCTCTTCTCCTCTCCCTCCCCCTCCCTTTCTCTCTCCGTCCCTCTCCCTCTCCCTCTCCCTCTCCCTCTCCCTCTCCCTCTCCCATTTCCTCTCCCTCTCTCATTTCCCTATTATGTTTAATGTCTCCCTCTCCCTCTCCCTCTCTCATTTCCTCTCCCTCTCCCTCTCTTTCTCTCTCCCTCCCTCTCCCTCTCTCAATACACACGAATTATACCAAAAACAAGTAAAAGAGAGAGAGAAAACTCCCTCTCCCTCTCTCATTTTCTCTCCCTCCCCCTCTCACTCTCCCTCTCTTTCTCTCTCCCTCCCTCTCCCTCTCCCTCTCTCATTTCCTCTCCCTCTCTCAATACACACGAATTATACCAAAAACAAGTCCTCTCCCTCTCTCATTTCCTCTCCCTCCCTCTCCCTCTCCCTCTCCCTCTCTTTCTCTCTCATTTCCTCTCCCTCTCTCAATACACACGGATTATACCAAAAACAAGTAAAAGAGAGAGAGAAAACTCCCTCTCCCTCTCTCATTTTCTTTCCCTCCCCCTCTCCCTCTCCCTCTCTTTCTCTCTCCCTCCCTCTTCCATTTCCTCTCTCTCTCATTTCCTCTCCATCCCTCTCCCATTTCCTCCCTCTCCCTCTCTTTCTCTCTCATTTCCTCTCCCTCTCTCAATATACACGAATTATACCAAAAACAAGTAAAAGAGAGAGAGAAAACACAAAAGCAGAGCAAGAATGGACAATGCACTCACCGTAAAGACTCGAAGAAGGGTTTGGCGGCTCCTATTCACGACGGCGACTCCTCTTCGCTCTCCGTACACCTCATCCTCTTCTTCGCGAACGGTGGCGGTGGTGGCGATGGCAGTGAGAAGCCTTATTTCTCTCTTTCTATCCCTCTTAGCAAGATGGTCGCTCTCCCTCTCGCTCTCTCTTTCATGAATGCATGAAAAATGACGCGCTCGAGTTTCGGCCCGCGTTCTTTTGCTCTGGGTACTGTCACTATTTGCGTCGCTATTAGCGTCGCATTTGTGACACTAAAAGCGATGCAAATAGCGACGCAGCTATTTGTCGTCGCTAACGCCCATCACTATAGCCTCATATCCTTGTAGTGTATCCTGTGAGAAGTGAGATATATACAAACCACTAGCAGTTCACTGAGCATGCAATTGATACTAAGAATTGTCAAACTCAATGTGTCAGAGAGCGATACATCCAATAGGCATAACTGTCATGTGTATAGTAGGTCTCAAAGATAGTGGAAGAGAACTAACATGAATCAAATCAACCCATTAGGCAACAACTACATCCGAATAGCATCTAGAGAGTGTAGACATAACTCAACGAAGTCCCACGATCTCACTAAAGTAAGCTCAATTGCATAAACCCAAAGTGCTGCTCAAATGCAAAGTATCCAAGTAGCGCAAATAACTCCCATTGGAACAAAGTGAATGCCAAATGAGCAATGCAAGCTTGAAACATCAAGCACATGACCATCCGAGCAGCCAACCGCATAAAACCCAATGGAGTCTTCAAGCCCGTAACTACGTAAGCCACTAAAGTAACAAATACATGTAACCATAGCCAAGATAAATGTCACCAAGCTCAAAATTGAGGCTCAAGAGCATCCCATAGCATATTCGGGTGCATAGATCAATGCTAAGCATCAATACATTTATATGAAGCACCTAAATAACATCCAAGAGCAATAGGCATAAAATTTTTCTATGTAAAAGCTTGTTGTCCACTATAGTATAGTAGTAAAACTATGAAAAAATGAGCCAATACAAGCTCATGATCAGCCCCAAATCATATTAGATCAATGTCATAACATCCACCAAGTATCAAGCATCAAATACATGTCATATGGACAGTGCAAATGAGCACCAGGAGCTCAAACAGTAGATTAAATGTCTATCGTATTGCTATTACAACATGCTATCCACAGTATACAACAATAAAATAACTATCAAAATCATGTCAATGAGAGCTCAAATCGAATCCCAAAATCATAGCAATACATCCTAGAATTATTCAACAATGGTGCAGAGGTATATGAGCATTAGTAGAGCTCCAAAACCCTGAAAAATAGGTTATCCCAGAGGTATTATAGCAAATTTTCTATAATAACTAGCAATGGTTGACCTTATACAACCCAACAGAGCTCAAGTTCAACTCAAACAACATCACAAGACATCAAGCAAGCATCCTCCAATGATCCAATATCGTAGCATGAGTAAATGAGCATAAGTGAAGCTCTCAAAGTGGTTCAATGGCTATCCATGTTTTATGACAGTAGATTGTCTTAAGTATCTAGCCACAAAGTGAAGTTGAGAAGCTCAAAGATTAATGCCAATGTCAATTAGCAATGCTATGAATGACCAATACGAATGATAAGTGTCCAATGATTGTCTAGGAGCTAGAAGTGATTACTGCAAGGCAGGTAAGGGAGCTCGGACAACCATGTGCAAATCACATTGAGATGGTTGCCCTACCTGTAGGTCTTACTTCTCAATATTGAGGCTTAAACACTAATGACAAAGGTCTTTTGCACCCTAGAGCAAACCTCAATAAGTGGAAAGAAGTCTAATAGAAGATAGAGTTCAATGTATACATTGGGCCATGAGTGAATTGATGTAGGTATTGTCACAAGTTGATGAAGCAAATGTCGGGCGAGGCTCCTTAATCTCAGCTCTAATACAAGTTGAAGGGATGAGCCCTAAGTGGAAGCATGCAAGCGGAAGCAAGAGCTATGGTGGAAGAAGTAAGAAAGCAAGAGTAAGAGACACAGGATGTGGGAACTTCAACAGTCACAATGTGTGACCCGCCTTCCCTTATTCAAATGTCACTAAAAGAATAAATAATGAAGTGATAGTGATGGGTGCCTACCACTTGTGCAATGTATAAGTGTGCGAGTACTATCAGTGTAATGAATACACAGACAGTGAGAGATAGGCGCCTTTACCCCCAACAAAGAGGAAAACCAGCCTATGATGATTCAGTTGCCCTATCCCACCAATTCCAAAACTGCCATTCATTCATGGTGGGTCCACCATCTTCGCTGCACCATTAGTGGACGATTATCATTGATCTCCACCACTTGCACCATTTGGAATCGACGAAGAGCTTAAGCTATAAATCTTAAAAGCTTTATTTACTTTTTCTCTCCTATTAGGTAGCACTCGCCAATTTCCTTTTAAGGGGGGCCGCAAGGGGAATATCATATAAGTCGTTGCTAAGCCACCCCCTTTCATATTGATAGTCCCCTTTTGGAGTCGGATTTTACAAGGCTATTCTTATGCAGTATTTCAATGGTAAATTGTACCACTAAATACTTTTGTTTCTACATAGGAGGACTCTTGGATATACTTTTGATCACACACAATGTATTTATTATGTGGGTTCTTTAAAGCTTTATTCACATGCAACATGTCTTATTCAAATCTCTTTCTTGCACATCAAATTATTTTTATCATATCGGGACCTTCTCACACTGATGAAGTCAATATGGAGAATATGGAATCACCTCTTCAAGAAATTACTCTGCAACAACAAATCAATCTTAAGGATTGGGCTAAATTGGATGAGGTAAATAAATCTATAATCATTTTATTACTCTCTACGCAAGTCTACTATAATGTTATCTCTAATGGGAAGACCATTTATGATACATTTTGGACATTATGAATTTATCACTATGCCTTTTTGGTCTTACTAATGCTACCAGCTATGTTTGCTTGAATGATGAATCAATTTTTTCTAGATGATCAAGGTTTAATAACTATTTTCTTTGATGATGTACTTTTTTTCAGTAAATTAGAAGACGAACATAAGAAACATATTTAATGCATTGTGTTTGATTTACTACATAAAAATCACTTGTATACTAATCCTAATAAAAGTTTGATATTTAAACATCAAATTGAATGTTTGGGTCATATAGTTTCTATTGAGGGTATTACTATTGATCGTAAGAAAATTCAAATAATAGAAGATTGGAGGGTCTAATCCCGAGAATGTGCATGAAGTTCGATCTTTCCTAGGATTAGCTAGCTCTTATTGAAATTTTGTTAGAAAATTTTCATTGATTGCTTTGCCTTTGACCATGTTGCTACAAAGATATTGTTTTTTATTGGGGCCCTAGTCAACAAAAATATTTTGAAACTTTGAAATATCTTCTGACTCATGCACCTATTCTTCAGCTGCATGACTTTTCTTGGCTTTTCTTCTTAGTTACCACTAATGCTACTGGTTCAGGCATAGGTGATGTCTTAATGTAGAATGACCATCCTATTGCTTATGAATGCCGTAAACTAAAACATTTAGAACAAAACTATAGTACATACAACAAATAATAATTAGCCATAGTTCATGCTTTGGATATTTGGGAATATTATTTAATGGGGCATGAAGTTCTTATAAAAATTGGCCAACAGGCTATAAAATATTTACTAAATCAATCCTTAATTTTTGATCGATACATTAAATGGATCTTTCATTCAAAGCTTTCACCTCCCTATGATCCAATATCAAGCTAGGCCATGTTAATGTTGTTGCATATGCATTAAGTCATAGGCCACACGAAAATATTGCACCACATCATCTGCTTGGATTTGATAAAATCAAAAGTGTGCATCTAAACCATATTTCTAATGTTGAAGTTCAAATCTTTGATGCAATGATTCCTACATATGTTTATGACCTAGATTTCTCTTTGTTTACCAAAAATTCCAAAATACTAACACCACTATTTTTTATAATTACTCTTAAGTGAGTTGATTTTTATATGATCGATAAAAGATGTGTATTGTCGTACCTTTTAGACATATTTCTATGACTAAAATGTATCAACTTGCATATATGGGACATAGAGATATCCAATCTATGATAGCTGTATGCAAATAGTATTTTTATTGGTCTACTATGAAGCATGACATTGCAAAGTTTGTGTCTGAATGCAATGTATGCCAATGAATTAAGTGTTAGCATTGGAAAACATACAGTTTTCTTATGCTTCTGTCAATTCCTAATGGCCCATGGGAGCAAATTTCTATGAACTTTATCATTGGCCTCCCTACTATATCCTCTCATCATTAATATGATATGGACCATTGTTAATAGATTTAATATATGTACCTATTTCATTCCTTGTAAAAAGACCTTGTCTACTCCACAAGCTCTTAAGTTATTCATTAATACCATCTTTTCTTATAATGAGTTTCATAAGATTATCCTGTGTGATTGTGATAGTCAAATTCGTAATCATTTTTGGGTAGCTCTCTTTAAAAATTTAGGTTCTAAGTTGGATTTTACTTTAGCTTTTCACCCTGAGAGTAATGGTCAGATTGAAGCGACCAATAGTACAATTCTTGACCTTCTTAGATCCTATATAATTGACTACCTTGGTAATTGGGATTGACATCTATCTATTCTTCAATTTGCTTACAATAATACCCCATATTCTGCAAAACTAGTAGAGCAATTGAAGCTTGAATTATTGACCTTGTGACGAGGCTTGACTCCTTGTGCTCCTCGGTTTAGCCATAAGCTCCCACAGATACTACTCTGATACTAATTGAGAGAAAGCAGAGAGAGAGAAAGAGAGAGAGAGTGTGTGTGTGCATACAAAAGAGGCTTTTTGGTTTTTGGTGGGTGTTTAATTACCTTTATTCTTCATTCTCTTCACTTATATATGAGTGTACAATGTGTACTAGTATAAGGGATGCTTGCCTAGACTTTGGCCATTGGATTTTACCCTAAAAAACTTATCTAATCTACCCATTAAGAGAATGTGATTTTTGAGGTTGCACTCCCCCCTTCGCACCCAAATCACTCGATGAGTTTCAAGTATTTGAGCAATTTATGCTACCACATTTTCTTCCATGTACAATGAATAGCCCACCACACCAAGTTCGTTATACGATACTTTAATTACAACACATCAAACATTGGAGAAAAACAACTCTATTTATTCTGCACCCATGTATCAGCTTGAAAACCACCTCAATTTGGAATGAAGGTCTTCCAACCCACTTAGTACAAGTAGATGCATGCAATCACATTCCTTTCCTAGTTATAGAAGATTTTCTAGCACAAAGTCCCTCTAAACTCCTTACTATGCATCCAAAATAGAGCATACAAGTGATATTCTAGAACAACCATTGGACATGGACTATTTCATGATTAAGGTAATCCTATTTTCTAATTTTGTCATTGAACTGTAATCTTTAAGTATCACATGAATATTATTTATGAATATATATTTTCTAATTCTCTAATTGGGATTGGTCATCTTCTTAAGTGCATGCTAGTATCTCCTTTTCCTTGAGATTGGCCAAAAATCATGCAAATGTCATCAAGTAGGAGAGAGATGTTTAATTTATTTTAATTTCTTTTAAAGGAAAAATTTAAGGTTTTAATCTTGGCCTCTTTGTACCTCCTTCACATGCGGAAAAAAAGGAAGTACATAAACATAAGCAATACAACCAATTCATGAAATTAAAGAGTTGAAAGGCATTGTGTGAAGAAAAGAAGTTTGTCAGTTATATGTTTAAACAAAGAAGAATTTGTAGGTTATTTTGTGTCTTTGAATATAATAAAAGTGAGGTCTTATGTTTGTGAGTAAGTTCCTTGCATTTGGCCGCTTTTTGGTTTTGAGTACTTGGCAATGAGATGGAACACGTTGCTTCTTAAAGACCTTTAAGCATGAAACACTACGTTTCTCATTTGTCTTCTACACATTCAAGCCTCGTGGCTTCAAACACTTTCCCTTCCTTCATGGTTCCAAACACTTTCCCTTGCTAATGAGAGGAAGTTCTTTGCAAAGCTTTCATGCCACCAAACATTCAAACATTTTGAGTTTTTGTCCCCCTTTCTTTAAAAAATAAAAACCACCAATCTGTCACCTCACCTATTCACCAATTCATAAAATATATCATGATCATGCCTCTCTCTATTTTACATTTCTCAATCCCAGTTCCCTAGTATATTATCGATGAGTTGATTCTTATTTCCCTTCTTTTATAATTGTTCCTTGAACACCTGACGGATGTAAGTAAAAGCTTCAAAGCTTATGTGTAAACACATAACTTTCTTTTACTAAAACAACACCGTCATTTTTCACTAGTTTCAGTAGCAATCTTCAACACCAAATTTAGCACTTTAACACAATTATGAGAATTCTCATATAATTTAACAATGCAAAAAAAGGCATTTTACTATCAACTCCTTTAGAAGTCCAAGTTGACTAAATGGTCAATCGAGATCATTCCATGCAATTGAAATTATTTTGTGAGACTATTACTACAAGACATGTTAATCTAAAGGACATTGTGTGCATTACAACAAAGAATGAGTAGCCAATACTTTGTTGGTTCAACATAAGGTTTTTTGTTGCATGTAAATAAAGTAAACTTGGTTTTATTATTCATCAAAAAATCAAGATGCATGTATTGTTTTCTCGAATTCCATTAAATTCATTAAACGAAGTGTGAGATCTTGAAAAATTTGTGCTCTTATGATAACTCATATACCTAAGAAGGTTGAAACTTGGATTCACATGCATGCATGCTCAACCATAAATCTTGTGATTGGTACTCATAAATCTAAGAGACTTGTAACAATTGCAAAAGCATTATGTAATCTACATTGGCCTCCATATTATTAGCAATAGCTATTTATTCTAATATCCTACACAACACACTAAAGAAAAAGAGACTTGAATCCAGTTGATAAAGACCACAAGACTTTGAAACTAAGGAATCCAACAATCGTCCTTGAATATGCTATATGCTCAATCACAAGGCTTCTAGCTTTATAAATGAGAAAACACTTATTAATGAATGCTGAGACATTTAAGTATTCACAAAGTTACAAAGATCCCAGAAAGGTAGTGTCACATGCTTCAAGAATGCCCCCACACATTTCAACAAGCAATCATTTTAGCATTGTTCCAATTACAACAAGTCAAGCGCTACAAGTCCATTGAGATCTCTGAAAAGGTGCAAGTTCTTTGTCCATGTGCTCTTTTGAGTGATCATGACACTCTTGAAGAGACTACCACACATTTTGGAATAATGAGCACGTACATGCTTTACGATAACAACAAAACCAAATGGTATGTTCTTATAACTTTAGTTTCTGCCCTTGAGGGCCCCCCCCCAATTGATATGAGAGAACTTTGAATACCTTAAGTGTTCAAGATCTGTTATGAGAATGTGAACATATGATGGCTTAAAAGGAGCATGAGGTGGCTAATTTTCCCTCTTGCTTCATGAAGTCTAATTGCCAACTCTCTTTTCACATCTTGTCCACCTACCCTAATAATGCTTCCTTTTCCAACATTTTGAAATCTACATTAACCACATCAAATATTGTATTATAGGTTAATGAAAACAACATCTTTAAAAAATGAAATAATGTACAAGGACTTATGAAAAAAGAAATTTCAAGGTACATATTTTCTCATAACTATTAATACATGGGCATATTTTTTTAAAAAAACATCATAGTTTCCATAAACTTCGCTTTCATAAAGTCCATAGCCAAGATCAATCTCTCTTCCTCTTTCAACACATATGCACACACAATACACACCCCACACACGATACAAATACATGCAATTGCCAAAATCAACATCTCTTCCTCTTTCAACACACACACACACACACACACACACACACACACACACACACACACACACACACACACACACACACACACACACACACACACACACACACACACACACACACACACACACACACACACACACACACACACACACACACACACACACACACACACACACACACACACACACACACACACACACACACACACACACACACACACACACACACACACACACACACACACACACACACACACACACACACACACACACACACACACACACACACACACACACACACACACACACACACACACACACACACACACACACACACACACACACACACACACACACACACACACACAATTACATAGAGATTATTATCCTAAAATGTTCACTTGGTATATGCATACCATAGCCACACACATTTACATGTGGATCATTCACATCACACCCTATATGTCATCAAACAACCATTTGGTAGATATTCAAGTTGCTTCATGCTCTTACATAAGAATTTTGTGGTGTGCGTGATATGTTACATTGTTCTCTCATTTTTGAAGTTTAAGCTTAACAATGAGAAGTAGGTGAGAAAACTTGGATGCCACACAAGTGAGTTAGGATGAACATACTATATTGATCCACAAGTTTGATCTCTCTGTACAAATAAGGTATCACATTTCAATACTAGGTCAAGAAAAGCATATATATAGAATAATTATAGGAGCTTAATTGGAAACCTTAACCAAAAAAAGTGTTTTTCTAATGGCATGGCATATCTCTCTCAATATTCTAAGCTTAATATAATTTCCAAAAAAGGCAAACTCATACATTCCTTATCTTAGAAAGAGCATGTTTCCAAAGTATAATTGTGAACTCTACCTACTTGTTGATGTCATCCAGAAGGGTTTGTCATATTGTACCTATCAAAATTCTCTAACTAATAAAAGACATGTCAAATTCATGTCTCTAGTCTTGAAATAGAATAACCTTCCAAATAAAGCTATTTGGGCGTTATTCACAAACTCAGCTAAGAAGGGTGGCTACACCAAACAGAAAATATTGAAGCATTGCAATCTAATCATATAAAGAAGGACAAACAAACAAGCAAAGAAAAATCATTCTTCAAAGCCAATCTTGAAGAACCATGGGAATAATGGTAGAATACAACTAGCCCATGTATTCAAAACAAAAGCAATGCAAAATTGAGAGTATAAGACAAAAAGAAAATGGCCTAAATTGGGTTTGATATGATTGTTCATGCTTTCCATACGAGGAGATATAAAATTGTATTGTTAGATTAGCGAGCCACTTTTCCACTTTGGCATAGATTGTTCCTTTCACCAAAATAGAATTTCTCCACCCTCTTCTACTTACATAAGCTCAATGGGGTCCAACCTGCAAAATAACTAGCATACTAGGCACTCTACACTTAAATTCTTTTAGTCTTTCGCATAAATTTTAGGTTGGTGCTTCGCATTAGTGTCAGTGTCATGCACTTGCCAAATGATATTCTAGATATGTGATTAACCTTATACACTCCATGTTTAAACATAGTTTAATGCAATGATGTTTAAGCACAAATGCTATTTAGAGAGAGAGAGAGAGAGAGAGAGAGAGAGAGAGAGAGAGAGAGAGAGAGAGAGAGAGAGAGAGAGAGAGAGAGAGAGAGAGAGAGAGAGAGAGAGAGAGAGAGAGAGAGAGAGAGAGAGAGAGAGAGAGAGAGAGAGAGAGAGAGAGAGAGAGAGAGAGAGAGAGAGAGAGAGAGAGAGTGTGTGTGTGTGTGTGTGCATATGTGCACACGCACGTGTGCATATGCGTGTGTGTGCGCATGTGCATGTGCATTTGCGTACAAATGTGAGAGTAAGAACCTTAAAAAAACTATTATCCAATTGAAAAATGAAAGAACTATCAATAATTTGAGAAAAACAATAGAGAGGGAGCGAAAAATTAACACAAGAGAGATAATAGAAGCATTAACAAAAAAATATTTAAAGATAAACAATTAGTTTCCCTAATCCACCTTTATAATTATCATGAGAGAGAGAGAACCATAAAATTGAAATTAAAAAATTTAGTTAATATTACAATTAAAGTATAAGAATACATAAGGGCAAAAGAAACAAAACTTAAAGAGAGTAGGGTGTATTAAAAGCATTGGAAAGTATTTCTCTATGTTCATAATGTAGAAATAAATCAAGGAATGAAGGATATTGATTTACATTATATTTAAAGGGGAATTTTATGTCACATTAGGGTTTCCTCCCCTCTTTTTCACTATAGCTCTTACCTAACATTGTTGGAAAAAGTTATCATTATTACTTTACATGAGCCTTACATTGTACTAGGGTCCCCTTCCCCTCCTTGTCTTCCATGAGTCCCCTCAATCTTTGATGATAGCATCACTTTTTTCCCATTGAAAGAGATGGTGTACATGAGTGTGAGCACCCCTAGCCATGGATTCCATATGCTTGCATTTACATATTATTTGCTAACAAAATACATTTGCTCATATTACAACACACATGTAGATGGTCAAAATAATTATTAGGTGCATGGACAAAGTCAACACCTTGCCAATTAGTTCAAAGGCCTCCACCCTTTTGGTAGCATTTGGTAGTGGGGTAGAGGTGAATGCTCTATTCTCTAAGTCTTCTCTTCATATTTGTAAATAGAAATGCAATCACCATTGGATCACCCCACCTCCAAAGCTCATTATAGAGCACCTCATCTCCTACATTGGTCCAACTATCATTTATCTCTTTTGAATGTGAATGTTTAGGTGAGGTCTTATATAACAACTTCAATTGTCACTAAATCTTAGCAAATACTCTTTCCAACCTCATAAATACTTTGAAAGAGGTCAAAGGCCTCCTTCATAAGTTGTATTACAATCATTTACCTTCATGAATTAACAAACCCTCTCCATAGATGTAGTGCTCATACAAATCTTGGTTGTGAGGATGCATGAGATAAAGGTCGTAGTGTCCACTATTTGAAAAATAGATACAACTTTTCCAAAAAGTTTTTGTATCCTCATATTGGGAGTAGGTAGGATGCCATGGTGGTGTGGCTAGAGATTACAAATGTAGGAGATCCATGCAGTGCTTAATAATAATTTTGCCATATTCATTGAAACTTGTGGTTTCTACTTAGAAGCATAAAAACATGAACAACTTATTGAAAAGGGAAATGGCTAGGCCCAAAGTCTGGGCCACCATACTCTACACCCTAATGGTTAAAGCAACCATTTAAAGTTAAGGATAGAAAATTCCCAATTCTAGGAAGGGGTTTTTGCTT
The DNA here is from genome assembly GCF_053477565.2 of Lygodium microphyllum. Classification (NCBI taxonomy): domain Eukaryota; kingdom Viridiplantae; phylum Streptophyta; class Polypodiopsida; order Schizaeales; family Lygodiaceae; genus Lygodium; species Lygodium microphyllum. The sequence goes on along the minus strand of NW_028229548.1, from coordinate 398,832 downwards.
GATGTGACAACCTCCAAGGTGGTTATATCTTAGATTTAGATGTATTTTCATCCAAAAAAACTTATAATCAAGTGAGCTTCCAACACAATTTATCTCCTTCTCTCTCTCATGTGAGAGAGCTTTTCATGCAATCCAACTCTAATATTAGAGCAAGCTTGATATCATCCTTCCCTCAAAGTACTCATTCATTTCCTTTTGGAAATATGAGTGTTTTCTGAGGAAATCTCAACACAACTACATAGGAAGCTTGTGGATAATGTATGAAACTTCCATATCAATGGGGAAGGATGTAACTAGGGACCAACCATTATGTATTATTGCCATTGTAGTGACAACCTAATCTAGCTTTATTTTACTTCAACTACTCTAGCTTGTGTTGTTCTTTATTATAGCCTGTTTGAGACATTACTATAACAACACAAATGTGTTTGCTTTAATGTTTTACACTCTTGCTTGTTATGCTTGTGTTGGAATGTTCACACTTTGCATTTACAACTTCTACATGTTTCATGTCATTATTTTTGTTTGGTGCGAGTTTGTTCATGGTACAGTCATATATATGTGAAGATAATAAAGAATAAGGGCACCATTCATTTACCCCTAAAACTCTCTTGTGTACTTCCCTCTCTCAATCCTCTTGCACTTCATAGCTTCTATCTTGTATCCCACCATTTATTCCCTCTCAACTAGTATTTTCCACCATTGCTTCCCTCTCATTTCCCACGATTTCTTTCCTCTCAATTGGTATTAGAGAGATGTTTTATGTTTGTGAAAGCCCCTATTTGGAGTGAGGAAAGCTTTCTGTGAAGGTCAATATCTCAAGCTTTTTCTGCGATATCTATGCTTGCTATTCACATCTTGATAGAGGTACTATGCTCATCATTGAGATCTAGATCTAAGTTAGTCAGGTGCTTTGAGCCAATGAGGCTCAATTTAAGGCAGCAATATCCCTTTTTAGCAATCGTGTGGGCATCCCTTAGTGGCTAGGAATTGAAGCAAAACACCTTGGTCCTGTCCTTTTATCATTCCATAGTCAATTTCTAGCATGACCTTTGTACTCAATATGTAGATATGATTGCACTTGTTTGAAGGGTAAGATCCACTTGATTGTAGGATCTCTTTTCTGCCTACTCCTTGGTTGCCTCCTCTATGTTGCTTTATGAATGCTCTCCTCCCCTATGAGTATAAGCAAAATCCAGTCCCACAATCTAATGCTTCACCATCTAGAGAAGACAAAGGTCATTCCCCTTGGGCTTTCCTTCTTCTCATGTCCTTCTTTTTCTTCTCACTATGTCCGTAGCTTCTTCTTCCATATGGTGACCAGCTTCTTTCTACCTTGGGATGTTGGATTAGACTTCTATAAGTCGTTGTTCTCACTACAGATTACACAAAAAAACACTCTCGTGCACATAGCATCATACAAATAAAAAGTCCTAAACACGTACATAGCAAACTAACAAACCCCAACACATATACAATACATAATAAAACAATCACATCAATAAACGCACTCGATATTGCTTTCACCACCAAACACTAGTAACTATACTCAAGGAGTGGGCCCATAAAATGCACATAAGAAATATAAAATATTTATAAACACAACACTATGGGCTATAAGTATATATATATCCCATAAGCACAAAATGAATTCCCACATCTCAACCTTTCCTCTCGAGATATTGAGGGAAGCTACGCTCAATGCCACAACCCTCACAATGCTCACCGATTGGAGAATAAACCCACAATTCCACACTATTGTCCATAGATGGCGGGCTCCTTCATGTTCATCTATGCTTATAAAAGAAATTATGTCCATGCCATTGATGTACTACATGCACATACATGTAGAATATGCAATGCACTTCAAAAACTTGATGTTCACGAAGGAAATATGAATGCAAAGAAGAGATTGTGCCTGACCTATCTTGTGCTAGGTGCTGACTATACATATGCACACAAAGTTCCTTAGATCAATGTACACCCATTACACTTGGGACATCTCCCCTCATTCAAAGTACATATACACTCTGCTCCCCTACTCTCTCAAACACAGAGGATAATGATTTGAATACATGAACCCCTCTCTCAGTCAATGTAGACCTACATGGCCCTCAAATCACCTTTCCACCTTACTCTCTAGCCCTAGGGTTTCTAAAGAGTATGAATATGTGCAGTGTCAAAAGGTGTGTTCTCAATGTAAGATGCAGCTTCATTGTGCATATGCATCTAAGTTTACTAGATATAGCTCTAGTGGGCTGCCTCATGCCATACTAATGCATAATTATGGTGCAATTCAATGTGTTGACCCCCCATGGCATGGTCATAATTGATAAAAAGGGGTATATGAAGCCCTAGTGAAGTGTAACAAAATAGTGTAGTGTAGTGCTCAATGTAATCCCCAATGGTAGGTGCAAAGTTCTAAGCCTAGAAAACAAACCTCATCATGGCATCATTACATAGTCTCACCTCCAATTGATCCCTTGCAAAACTAGTGAAAAACATAAACATTCAATGCTAACAACCTCTCCATGCTTATCATTATGCCTTATCAAAGTTTTTTCGCTAGACTTTAAATGCTTTCCATGGAGTCTTATCTATCCTAAACCTTATCTCTAGGCCTAGTTTGGTCCAATGCAAAAGAAACCCTAAAATTTTGCCCCCCACACTAGTTTTGGAAAACATTTATATTCTAGAGGACATGGTTGTGGGTCTCTCTACCATCTAAGTTTAAAGCACAGCTTTAAATATTGTACAAATCCTAACACACATATGAAACCTACATAGCTTTAGTTGTTTTTTTTCCTTCTTAGAACTAAGAAATTGAAGCAACAAGGGACTCAAAAAAACCCTAACTATCAAACCATCATAAACTAAGTTTATATACATTGTTCACATATATACAACAAAACTATTTTTTGTATTAGGAAAGTCCTCTCTTCCCACCATCTCTTCTCTCTTCACCCATTACAACTATTTGCATTTCGTCAACATTAACATTGTCTTCAAAGTTCACTTGGGATTCACAAACATCTATTGGATTTTTCTAAAACTGAACCTAATTAGAATTAAAAAAAACCAATATTTGGATTTGATTCATATTCACATATGGTTGGTTTTTTATTTAGAGTCATATCTATTTGTCTATCAAAGGTAAACTCATCCTTGTGATCCTCTAAATCTTCTCTTTTCAACATACTTTGAATCTCATTGAATATCTTAGGTTTAGTTTGGGTTCTATCCATACTCTTTAGCACATTTTGTTTTTGTGGCATTATCTAAATAGTCTTTGCTTGTCTTTTTCTACATTTTCACACATGTCTTCATTCACTTTGATTTGTGGAAACCCTAATCATCTTTCTCTTTCTTATCTTGATCTAATGTATAAGGTGCATCAATATTAAAATATAAGCTTAAACCTCTTCGCCCATTTTAAATTTCGAATAAGGGCTCTCTCCATATGCATTTCCCTGTAGCTCCACACTTTCAAACAAATCTATAACATTGCTAGTCTATTCGGGGTAAAGGTGCATGTGCTTACATTGCCCTATATATACTATACACACCATGACTGCACACTTGTACATGGCAAGTGGTGGGTGCTCATCATTGTTGTTAACCCCAATGCAAGACAGAGAAAAAGGAAGCAAAAGAAAATCCAAGAAAATTTAAGAAAACTAAAAAATGTGAAGCAAGGCAGAAAGAGGCGGCTCGATTGAAGAATAAGAGTAGAAGAGGCCAAAAGCACAAGGGAAACCTTGAAAGTCAGGGCAAAGGCAAAGGTGCATTTTGAAATGTAAAACCGCCTCCAAATTTTTGTAAACGAGCACCATGATCCCTCCTATGCAAGTTGTAAAGAGTGGAGGGGCATAGGTGAAGGCATAATGTAAATAGAGGGGAATAGGAAAAGAGGACCTTGGCAAGATGGTCGGCCATGTAAAAAAGGGGATGGGTTCCCAAGGGGATGAGGGCATGTATAAAAGCCAAAAAGTGGATAGAGAAGCTCATTCCTGGTGTACGGCTAATTTGACTCTCTTCTTCTATTTTTCTCTTCTCCATGCTTGTGCTTGTGCTTGTGTTTGAGAGTGTGAGGATGAGGGACCGTGGTGGAGAAGCTCTCCATCTTCTCCTCTCTTCTTCTCTTCTCTTCTCTCCTCTTGTCTCGCTTGTACGATTATGGAGGATGGAGCTTAAAAGTAAAGGCTTGAGCTTGCATATCGGATTGTGGAGCCACCGTTGTGCTTGAAAAAGGAGGGTACACGATCGGGCATTGAGGTAAGCTTACTACATTCATGGCTTGAGAGAACGTATGGCTATGTGAGAGGTAGCCATTAGCATTCGGCTTGAAACACTTGAGCAATAAGCGGTCGTGGGTCTTGGTGATCGAGTGAAAGCTCCCACATTTTGGTTCCATTGCTAGAGCCAATGGATTCGAGCCTTGAGTGCCTGCATGCTCCGAATCGAGCATTGGAGGGTTTTCCTCCAAACTAGTGCTTGAGGTGGATAGGTAAGAAGAAAGGGAATTTGATCTTCAATGCAAGTATTTTGGACTTTTGAAGTTTGAATGAGTTGGTTTGATTAGCACCAGCATTTGCTTGTGATTCATACAGATTTGTAGGCATTTAGGTAGGAAAGATAAGGGAAAAGAAAGAAAACCACAGTAGGGTTTTGTGTAATAGCAGGCCTAAATCGAATGAAAGCGGGGTTGTAATTCGGAAAAGAAGAGGAAAAGACATCCAAGGAGTGTTGGAGAGGGGGGTCTAGTGTTTGAGCTTTGTGAGAGAGAGAGAGAGAGAGAGAGAGAGAGAGAGAGAGAGAGAGAGAGAGAGAGAGAGAGAGAGAGAGAGAGAGAGAGAGAGAGAGAGAGAGAGAGAGAGAGAGAGAGAGAGAGAGAGAGAGAGAGAGAGAGAGAGAGAGAGAGAGAGAGAGAGAGAGAGAGAGAGAGAGAGAGAGAGAGAGAGAGAGAGAGAGAGTGTGTGTGTGTGTGTGTGTGTGTGTGTTTGAGCTCCAAGGCAAGGAAGAGTTTGAGTGCACCGATTTCAAGGTTTTCGTCTATTCCAGGTATATACAAACATTATTCTCCATCTAAGCATTGATATTAGAAGTTTTTAGCATTTGGTAGCAACCAGAGGAGCCAAATGAATCAAAATTGCGCCTCATGGGCTGTTTGTGCTGTCGAAATCGGGCACCTATTGTATGGATTACAATTCCTAGAGTCAAATGCTCGAACTCGGTGAGTGAGTCCACTCAGACACCCATAATATTACATCCAATCGGACTCAGACTCAGACTCACTCAAACTTGGACTCGGACTCAAACAACCAAGATCTAACAGTTGAGTTGGACAACTGATTTGGATGGCCAATTTGGACAACCATTTCAGACACCCTAACTCGGACACGGACCATCCGATTTTTGCATTTGGATAGGCCTAGAATCAAAAAACCCAAATTTGGAAGTCGGACCTCTAAGAATTAGACACACTAACTAGAACCTGAAAACCAATTGATCCAGTACTTCGAGGCAGGTGGAGCATAGCTTGAGGCAAGGCAATGCCCTTGTAGGCAGCTAGACATGTCAAATGGCTCATAGAGTCTCAAAATGTCAAGATCATGACTCAACTGTCTAGGAAGCAACCTCAAACAAGCCCTTGGACCACCCATCCAAAACACTTCCACAGACCCAACCGAACTTGTTAGAGTGACCACCTAAGGGAGCAAACTAGAAACATATATTGCATCACATTGTTTTTGTCATGGTTATGCACTGCCTAGACAATCACTTGAAGTGTACTCAGAAAGCAGAAAGCTTGGTTTTACACTGTGCATGAAGAGAAGCACCCCATGAACACTTGAGTGCACTTGAATTTGAGGGCTCGTTGAACTAATAAGAAACTCACATGAAATATAAGAGACCAAAACGAACCCATTAATAGGAGTAAACCCTCAAATCGAAAAAGAGCAAGAAGACCGGCATGATTAGGGATTTGACGCTACGACCAATTTGATTAACAACCTATAGGATCGAGAGACCGACAAGATGTCACAACCAAGCTCCAGCCATGATAGTGATCAGCTACTTGTTGGGAGAATTCCCAACAGACATCCAACAAATGATCAATCATTATGACTTACAAACCAAGATGGAGCACCAAGGTAGACCAGTGGAGGATATTATAGCTAACCTTGAGGAAGAGCAGAGATTGGCCAAGAGAGCACTATAGGGCACAAATAGGATAGGACCTAATACAAAGAGGGAAAGAGCTCTAGAAGCCAATCTCACATTGAGCGAGCTTCTCACTAACGACTCATATACAACATGGCTGTAGAGCAGCCCTAGCAACTTTGTTGCTAGCAGGACTAGGAATCACTCCAAATTCGTAGAGCTAGCCGAAGATACTTGTAGTTTCCAAGCAACTCGACAAGTACTAGCTCGACAACAACCCGTATAGATTCATAGAGCAGTTCAAGCAAGTGTATAAGGCAAATGGCCTAACAAACCCTGCTCAATGTGTGCAATCCTTTGTTCTTTGTCTTGGAGATAAAGGATGTACATGGTACACCAGTCTAGATGATGCCGAGCACAACACTTTTAGTACTGTCAAGGGTCCCTTTGTCAAGAGATTCTTTGAGGCGGGGTATTCAGACAACCTCATTGTTCGATTGATGAATGCCAACCAAAAGGATAAGGAGGAAATTAGGGATTATGTCACCTGCGTGAGGAGTCTCTTTAAGAGAATCCCTCGCAAAGCAACCTAGTGAGCAAGCGGTCTCTACTGTCTTCATAAGCGAAATGAGGAGTGAAGAGCTCTACAAATCCTTGGTAGGCAACTTGAACCTACAAAGGGACATCCTGGCTAGAGTCTTTGAGGAAGCCATACGTGTAGACAACCTACTTAAGGAGAGGAGCTCTAGAGCCATGATCTGAGATAGTGTAGCCTCTAGAATCTCAGAGAGAGTCACCACCTCTAGTGAGAGAAAGGGAAAAATGGCGACACTAGCCAAGAATTGGTGGATGTGAAGCTAGACCTAGCCAAGCTCCAAGAAATGATTAGAAAACCTACGTGATGTCATGTGCAATGTGTCCATTTATGGAGGGAACCATCTCCTAGCCAAGTGCACGGATCTTAGATCCAGACCTTGTGCCAAATGCAATAGGTTTAGACACGATGCTCTGCATTGTTGATTACTGAGGCAATTATCCTATCCGCAGATTTACAACCATCCATACTAATTGGGGAATAGACCACTGCAATTTAGAAGGGGAGCTCCATTAGCACTTCCAATGAGTAATGATGCCAAGCCGACTGTCCCCAAAATGGACATCAACCCTACATGCATACATGGACCACTTGAGTCCTTCGTGACCCATCCCTTGAGTGACACTCTAATACATTATGTGGAGGAGCCTAATGCGGACGAGATATGCATAAACCCTTACATCTCTTACAATGATGAGAGAAATCCCATCTTGATGGATTTTAGACTAGTACCAATGATCGCGTTAGGTGTCGAGAAATGGGTAGAGGCCTAGGGGGATAGAGCTAGGACCCAATCTCATGCTGGACTTGTGGCCACCTAAGGCATATCTCATCTTGTTGCCTTGAACGGGAGCAAGCTAACCAGAAAAAGGCTGTTTTGAGATGCACTGAGTGTGGAATCACTCACTTATACATCAAATATCCTAGGGAAAAACCTTCTACTAGCTCAGCCATCATACCTTTGGTGCCCTTGGGGTTTTTTGGAGTTGAAACAATGGATGGTAAGGCCACTCCTCATTGAAAGTCATGACTAGGGCACAAACAAAGCAGGCAAGTATTTCATTGGCCTCGATAGGAAAGAAGACCCGCTGATGGAAGAAAAAGAGGGTTGATGCCAAAGTGATGCTAAAAATGGAAGGCGCAACCATGCTAATGAGAGGAAAGTAGGTGGTAGATGTAGAGGCCGAGACTTCGCGCCTAAGACCGTAGAGAAGGGGAGTGCCAAGGTTGGGGAAAACCCTAACCCAAAGCTCCAATTGGAAATAGTTGACAAGGTTAAGGAGTGGGTGAGAGAAGCCAAGAGCATCTGAAGGATGTCGAGCCCATTTTAGAAGATGAGATCAACGAGTTCTCTAGTGTGAGTACACCCATCTTGCTGACACACGTAAACTCAAGAGATGCACCCACACTTCACGCAGAACCACAAAAACAAGGCTTAGGCATCAACGGTAGGCAAGCTACTCAAGACTAGTGGCAAATGAGTGTAGGGTGAAATGAGGGACAAGTGGCCAATGGCTTGCTTACGACATTGCTATCAACCCTTGTAACGTTATCGATGGGGGACATGCTTAGGAAAAGCCCTTGATTATGGGCAGGAAGTAAAGCAATGGGTAGAGGGATCTAGCGAGCCTAAAGTAGCTAACTTGCATGAGAAGGATGTAGCCACGTAGATACCCACACCTTACATTGCACTCGGTGCCAAGTCCTTGCATGTGAATGCTTTCTGGGAAGGCATGGAGATGCATGTGGTCGTCTTGCCACTGGTAGTACTAGGAGATGTCATGAGAAAGAGGATCCTCAATATGGGACCAGGAGTCAGTGTACTTAGCCATGTAGTTTTGTAGGTTTGGGGTAACCCACCGGTGGAAATCGCCAAGTTTAATGTCACACTGGCTAATGGCATGAAAGTCAAGCCATTCGAAGTTTTGAAGGACTGGCCCTTGAAGATAGTAGGTATCTAGTACTTGGTGAGCTTCCTTGTCATGAAGGGAGTAGACTATGACATCTTGCTAGGCCAGTCGTGGATGAGGAATGTGTGAGTGATCGAGGACTAGGGGAATGGCCTCATATTCCTAGGCAAAAAATTGAAAGCAATGAGAGTTGAGATGGACACCTGGATGACCACACCGATCAACTCAGACGCCATCTCCTCTATCTTGAAAGAAAACATTGAAGCCAAGAATTCAGGTGGACCATTGATAAAGTACATTCCCTGTCTTGAAGATGAGCAGGACTGAATGCATGTACTAGCCACCGTCAACCTGCCATTTTTGGATGAGGAAGAAGATTATAAGTAGGCTACAAGAAAAGTCGGTGAGTCCCATAAAGCCACCACATCTCAAACTCCAAGGGGTGAGACTCTACCACCAACACCACTTTGTATGATGGCTAAAACCCCTAATATGAAAAAAATACTCACCCCTTTCCTCGTCCCATTTAAAAAAATTGAGCTGCAGGGGATTCTTGAGTATCTAACAAGGGAGCTAGCTAGTCACCCAGATGCTAATCTCAAGCTGCTCCAAGATCTCATGGATGAGCTGAAATGGCAATGGACCAGAGTGCATGACCTCAACCTTAAGTACAATTGGGCACATTGATTATGGACAAAAAATGAGTAAAGAATAGAGACTTAGAGGACAACAAGTAGTCAGGAAAGCAGAAATTCAGACAGCAAGTACAAGGACTACTACTGCTCAACTGAAGGTAGTGAAGAAGAGGCTGGGAGATGATAGAATGCGATACTGATGACCAAGTGATCGAATAAATAAAAGTAGAATCCAAGCCATTGAGAGCCAATGTGGTTATAGTTGGAAAATAAGTATTCCAAACTGAGTGTGATTGCACTTGGTTGGATCACTTAGGTGTGATGGACTACGAACAAGTAAGGCTAGTCTAGTCAAATGTCGTGCCTCTTTTTAGGTCGGAGTCAACCTTAAGTTACAACCACCATGGAAAACTCCATCCTCTAATGAGGGTTGTGAATTCAACTTAGAATTGGAGGTAAGCTCGGAGAGCAATCCAGAGGCTCTCCAGAGGTACCATGGTCACTTAAGACTAGACAAACCAAAGGAGACTTGCCAATCCACCTTAGGCATAGATGGTTGAAGGAGGAAAAGGGAGGGCAATCAAGAGGGATGGAAGTTGAACAACAAAAGAAACCCCAAGACCTACCAAAGCGTTTCACTAAATTCAAGAAAGGGGACATGGTAGTGATCTTATATGCCAAAGGCAAGGAAGTCGACTTGGTTAGGGAAGGGGGGAAACCTCGACCCGTGTCCATAGCTGACGACCTGACTATGCAAGAAGAGGTAGACTTAATTGCTCTCTTGCAAGAGTACATAGACATGTTAAAGGAGTCGATCCACAGGTCTAACACATAACATCCCATGAGTCGATCCATGGGTCGTAACACATAACATCCCAATGACTCTTGATGCAATGCTACTGAAATAACGACCTTACTTGATGAATCCAAAGCATGCTCACACCGTGAATGAGGAAATTGATAGCCTATTGAAGGCAGGATTCATCTACGAGATTGAGCACATGAAGTGGGTGTCACCCATTGTGATTGTCTTGAAGAAGAACATACAAATCCGAGTATGTGTGAACTACAAGAAAGTCAATACTATGACTAAGAGAGATAATTACTCGTTGTCTTACATGGAGCACATGCTTGAGAGAGTAGTAGGAAAAGAGGCATACAGTTTCCTAGACAGCTTCTCAAGTTATAGCCAAGTCCAAGTACACCCCGATGATAGGCATAAGACTGCATTCACCACAGAGTAGGGTGTATTTGCGTGTATATTCGTGTACATAGGCATGCCATTTGGGCTGATGAATGCCTGTGCTACCTTTCAACATCTAATGTACATCATCTCCAAGGACATGCTTAGGCGAGAACTAGAAGTATTTATGGATGATTATGCATGCATTCTAGCTGGAAAGAGCTCTATGGCCTCTCTTTGAACCCCCCAAAGTGCCAATTCTAGGTGAAACAGATGAATCTTAGGGCACATGATGTCCAAGAACAACATTGCCACTAACTTCTCAAAGATTAGGGTTATTGTCAACTTGCCACCACCAACCAACTATAAGGGAGTTCAGTGCTTCCTAGGACACACAAGGTACTATCGATGCTTTTGTAGAGGGAGCTCACGCTCAACCGCCAAGACCCACGGACCGCTTATTGTTTCAAGCATTTCAAGTGAGCTCTAATGGCTATCTCTTACCTACCCAATGCGCCGTCGATCCTACGAGTCTAGTGAGCTTACCTTGATGCCGAAATGAGTTATCTCCTCTCCCGCGCACTCCAGTAGCTCCACGATCCAAGTACAAGCTTCAAGCAAGCTCCATCCTCAAGCTCCATGCTCCAAGCTCCATAGCCACAAGCAAGAGAAGAGAAGAGAAGAGAAGAGAAGAGAAGAGAAGAGAAGAGAAGAGAAGAGAAGAGAAGAGAAGAAGAGAGGGGAAGATGGAGAGCTTCTCCTCCCCGGTCCCTCACCCTCACACACTCACTCCCTCACACTCTCACACTCCCTCTCTCAAGCACAAGCTCAAGCAAGCAAGAAGAAGAAGAAGAAGAAGAGGAGAACCACTTTTGGCCACAGACAAGAATGAGCTTCTCATTCACTTTTTAACTTTATATACAAAACCCTAAATCTCTTTTGGGTGGTCATTCCCTTATCCCCTTTTTTAATGGCCAGGCCCTTTTTCCCATTGTCCTCCTATCTTCCTAGCTTCCTTCCTACCGGCCATCTACCTTTACTAATTGCATGGGTGAGAGCCCGACGCTCTTTAAATTAAATCATGATGCGCTTGCGCTCTTTTACAAAAGTATTGACTTGCACTTTTTCTTGTGTGCCTTTTTCCTTTATTTAGGACTTTACTGCACTTCTTGTGCTTCCCTATTTTTCTTGGCGTGCCTTTCTCTTCCGTTTCACTTTTGCCTTGGCCTTTTTCTTCTTCTTTAGATTTTCTAGATTTTCCATCTTGTTCATTTGACGGTTAACATTACCCCCTCCTAGACGAGTGCCAGTCCCATGGCACTCACCGTCGTAGGTAGCAAGCTTTTTGGCACGCACTGAAGAAGTGGGTGGAAGGAACATCTGTGGTTGCCGTGGTGGAGTGTTGGTGGTGGTGTGGAGAAAGGTAATTGGGTGCACGTTGGTGGCCTAAGTGGCTGGTGGTAGGATTGTTCTTTGTTGGGGATTGCACTGATGGCCAGCACAAATGTTGGTTGGTTGGGGATTCTGCACATGACAATTCTTGGCAGGCTTGCAGGATGATAAAGGATAAGAATTCAGAGTTGAGTGTCGAGGAAGAGTGAATGGCACTTTTATTAGAGTCTTCAATACTTGCAATTGAAAACCTCTCATATGTGGTCTCTCCCTAGGGGTAGTGCTAGTCTTCTTTATCGTGCGCAAGACATAGTTCAATTGGTTTGGGAGACAGGTCAAACTCTAAGCAAGCTGAGAGTATTGTCCTACACTTGAGGACCCAAACTATGTATATGTTTCGGTGTAGATATTATGTGAGTGCTCATGCATACGTAGATATTACATAGCTAGAAGACTACGGGCTGGTTTCTCAGAACCACGTGTGGATGAAGCAAAGTTGTCCATGTTGAGAAGAAGTACACGTGAAGGTGTATGCGACATCCTTTGCATTGTGACTACATGACGTAGCATAATTGAACACATGGATACCACACTTTTGGTAGTTGGTAGCTATTGAACTTGCGTGATGAGGACGGTGTACTTTTCATGGCCATTCATGCGGTGCTTACCATGATTGATTGCAATGGTATTAAGGCAGAGTGCAAGAGGGAATTGTGCAAATGGGTCAGGGTGATAGGTCTAACCATAGGCAAGACAAGCTCCCTGGGTATGTCCTACCCTCGATGTGCCATGAACAATTGTGGGTGATGTTAGAGGGCTAGGGGACTAGGGATGGAGCTAGCCGACCAAGGTCACTGGACGTACCTGATTTGAGGACCCCTAGGTGATGTGCTGTGATCATGGGTGCTGCTTTAGCTTTTCGTTTCTTATCTTTTCTTTTCGTTTCTTTTTTTTTTTCCTTTTTTTTTTTGGACTAGCATGAGTACAACCATTGCAATATGTTGAGGCTATTAGCCTTTCAATGGGTTGGGAGATGTTGAGCTTCCAAGGCTCAGGAAATGGATATTACAGTGATGATTGTGCCCTAGCCTTGTTGTTAGCGAAGTAGTTGTTTGAGATGGGGAGATACACTTGAGATGTTGTGACCCTCCTTGGAACATGCGATGTTGGTACAATTGAGGTAACAACTACCGTGAGTGCCTGGTGTAGAGTGTAACCGAGAAAGAGAAAGTGGTTAAGATCATGCTTTGGGCCATGCGACGTGGGGGATTGGCAAGGGTGATTTTCACTTTCGATAGCGTGGCTTTGTCGCAGCTCTTTGTGAGGTTGGTGGTCTTGCAGTGACTTGGGCATTGAACACGTTCGCACAAAGACCTGCATCGTCTTGTATCCACTTGTCACTTCATGAGAGTATATGCAAGTCGCATGAATCAAGTACAACGAATAGATGCAATCATGTTGGGATATTGCTTTATCAAAATCCTATGATGCTGATTGCGTTGCATAATCTGGTGCTTGTTAAAGATGTGGCATATATTAGCACTAGGTAAGGAAAGTGTATACAAGTGGGGAGCTTGTTCCTTTAACCATTTAAAGACAAAAAGTTATGGCAGGATGGCCTTTGTTAAGTAGCTTGTATATCATAGGGGCTACTCTATTTGTATGAGGCGGGGCGAGTCCGGGTGGTCGGACGATTGAGGCTGTGTCGGTGAGGGGATCTTGTGAGGTTGGGCAGGGAAGATGTTGGTCGGGACCCGGGTGGTGTAGTCCCTGGCCGCAACTGTTTTCAGAATGGTTTTAAACAATGCATCAAATTCTTGCTTGTCTCGAGCTGTCCTATCCTCTTTTGAGCACCTGGTTCCCGAGGGTCTCGTGGGAGCCTGCACGGCTGGTGTTGCCACACCCTGTGTGCTCCCCTGAGCCCTTGTCCTCTTGGCTTGGGGGGTTTTCGGCCTGCATCCTAGGCGGTGTCATTTGGGGCCTCTTTTCAATGCATACCTCTTTAGAGTAGGCACATAGCGTTCTGGTGGGGCGCTAGTGCCTTATGCTCTTTCCGATGGCGGAGAGCTCCCTTGCATGCCAGCTGCACTATGTGGTCCATGACTGCTATCATAGGGGGACCTGCAAAATGCAAACCAAGGATTAGGCCCTGAGGCAGGATAAAACTATTTGCATGAAAGGGATTATACAGTGGGTTATCAAGCGCATATGACGAGGAGGGGAGAGGTGAGGTATGCAATGTTTGTTGTAGAGGGATGGCCCCCATGATGATGTTCGTTTTGCCTCCAGCCATTAGCAGATCTTGGCTTATGCTAAGTTGCATGGATTGGTTGTCATGGAGTGGGGCAGGGCTCATCCCCGGAAGGATAGATCGGAAAGGGGAAAGGTGTATAGGAAGGGATGGTGCCCTGTCTACACCATCAGAGATGTTGGTCAGGGCTTCCTATGGCGGTAATTAGGGTTGCATGCCCTCCACCTGGAGGCAGGAATGGTCACACGACTTCTAAATATGTGGTGAGAGGAGGACTTGAGGAGCTTAACCTGTCAAACCCAACTTTCTCCCTGCGCGCACTTGACTATCATTGCCTATGTGTGTTGATGTTACCTATACACGGTTGCAAAATTCATTGTTTATTTACATACATATTTATGAATCCATGTCACTTCACAAGGATAAAAACCAATTGTAGAACTTCGGATTGTACTGGAGTGTGGCACATGCATCTAGTACTCGTGGCAGCATACTCAATAATGATAGATATTTTGCAACATCGAGTAGCATAGTACCTTGTCCAAGTCTACTAGAAACATGTAACTCTTCCTCAGTGAGAACCTTATTCTCTTGGCTAGTTCCAGCTAAGTTTGTACCTCGAATGGCAGTCAGCACTCGAAAGGAAGTTGGTGTCACATAGGTTGGGTCTCTTTGAGATTGCCATTTAGCCAATCGCTCCTTTGAGACTGTCATAATTTGGGCTCCTAGTTCGGCCATTGCAACATGGTTTTCAACCCAACGTTTTTCGAATTGACTTCGGCCCTTCGATTACTCTCTTCTCTTTTTCAGGAGAATCTGACAACCTGTGCCTAACCACCAACTTCAGAGGCTCCGCGTCACCCACTCAATGTATCCTCAATCTCCACACTCTCAACCATTTCGACATGCTTCTCTCCCATGCCCAATCCCCACAAAAGCCCTATCATTGACTCACACGACCACCCTTCAATCACTCGAGCCCTCATCAACAAAGTCCCATTAGTGCCATGGGAGTGGCACTCGACTAGGAGGGGGTAATGTTAACCCTAGCGCAAGACATAGAAAAAGGAAGAAAAAGAAAATCCAAGAAAATTCAAAAATGTGAAGCAAGGAGAAAAGAGGTGGCCCAATTGAAGAATAAGAGAAGAACAAGTCAAAAGCACAAGGGCAGCCTTGAAAGTCGAGGCAAAGGCAAAGGCACATTTTGAAATGTAAAAGTGCCCCCAAATTTTGTAAAAGAGCACAGGCTCCCTCCTATGTAAGTTGTAAAGAGTAGACATGCATAGGTGAAGGCATAATGTAAGTAGAGAGGAATAGGAAAAGAGGACCTTGGCAAGATGGCCAGTCATGTAAAAAAGGGGATGGGTGCCCAAGGGGATGAGGGCATGTGTATAAAAGCCAAAAAGTGAATGGAGAAGCTCATTCTTGGTGTGTGGCGAAAGTGGCTCTCTTCTTCTCTTCTTCTCTTCTTCTCTTCTTCTCTTCTCCTTGCTTTTGCTTGTGCTTGTGTTTGAGAGTGTGAGGGTGAGGGACCATGGTGGAGAAGCTCTCCATCTTCTCCTCTCTTCTTCTCTTCTCTTCTCTCCTCTTGTCTCCTGCATGTGGCTATGGAGGATGGAGCTTGAAGGTAGAGGCTTGAGCTTGCATCTTGGATCATGGAGCCACCGGCGTGCTTGAGAAAGGAGGGTACTTGATTAGGCATTGAGGTAAGCTCACTACATTCGTAGGCTTGAGACCGTGTACAACTATGTGAGAGGTAGCCATTAGCATTTGGCTTGAAATACTTGAGCAGTGGTCCATGGGTCTTGGCGATTGAGCGAAAGCTCCCACAACTATCACTTTATTCTTTATTCTTTTAGTGACTATTGAATCAGGAAAGGCGGGTTACGCATTGTGACTGTTGGAGTTCCCTCATACGGTGTCTCTCTCTCTTGCTCTCTTATTCCATCTGCCATAGCTCTTGCTTTGCTCTTACTTTCACTTGTGTGCTTCCACTTAGGCTCTATCTTTCAACTAGTATTAGAGTGGACATTTGAGGAGCTCCTTAATCCTTTACTTCAGCCAAGATTTAAAGCTTTAACTCAAGGCTTCATGGAAGTCATTATTTCTTTCTCCCAACGTATGCATTGAGTCTTCCCTTCTCCCAACTTGTTCTTGCTTGCTCCCGGCTTGTTAAGGAGCTTCTCAGGGCTTAGTTGAGCCTTATTGAGTGCTCATTGAGTCAAGACACAACCATTTTATCTATTTTGAGTGGATACATGAGTATGTTATAGAAGTCATGGACAACTATGGTAGCTTGATAATACTTTCATATTTTAGCCATAACTTTTGTATATGATATGGGAGTTAAGTATTCTATAGCTAGAAACAAAAAGCGTGATGAGAGATACAGATTTGAGCACTTATAAAGTTAATTCTCTTCAATTTTTAGTTCTCTATTTTACACAAAATAGAATAGTTTTGGTTTGAATAGCAAACAATAAATTCCACAATATATAATTGATACTTTAGGGATGCTATTTTGGTATAGTGAGATGGTCTAATTATGCTTTGGGATGCTATTTGGATTATTTAGAGCTTGATTAGCTTAGTTTTGGATAGGTTTATTGCTATCATAATAGTTTGGATAGCAAGCATACGACATTGAGCTTCATGCTTTGGATGCCTATTGTGCCTACATGGTATTTCAAGTATACTACATGTCTATGATGATGTCTAGCATTGATATATGAGCCTGGATATGGTTATGATATGATTTCATACTTGAATTTGAGCTACATTTGATGTACTTGGGCTTTGGTTAGTTGCTTTGAGTTTCTATGCTTATTCACTTATAGATATTAAAGCTTCATTGGTGGACACTTATGCTCTCAGATATATTTATGATGCGCTTGGGCTTCTTGAATGCTTTGATGTATATGTTTTGAGCTTTCCTTGCTCACTTTGTACTCTAGATTTTCTTCTAGTGGGAGAGGCTTGTACTTGCTTGGTAGAGCTTGGTTCTTTGATAGTGGGACTCTTGGTTCATGTATATACTCTCATGTATACTATTGGATGCAGCTACTTCCACTTGTGGGCTGATTTGATTCCGTATGCTTTGGATACATGCACCTACCTTTGTCAGCAGTTTTAAGTGATATATATGCTTATGGGATGCATTCTTTACTAACACTTTGAGTTCATGAAAATCTTAAGTATCAGTGGTCTATGCTTAGTCACTATAAGTTACATTCTTTATATCTTGATTGCTATTTTGATATCCCTAGCAGTGGGAGCTCACTTTCTTGGCTATTTTTCCATAGTTGGATTGGCATCTTTATTTCAACATTACTGTAATTACAATTTTTAGCATTGTCTTGGAGAGCTGACATTGTAGTTTGGTAGTCTATTGCTTGCAATTGGTGGATAGCTCTATAGTTTGGTATTTCCTCATACTTTATCCTTGTTTTGGCTAAGTTTTAGAGACTAATTTGCAGTCATTTACAATAGCCCATACAACCTTTATCACAAGCAAAGTCCTATATCATAGATCCATTAGTTGAAATAGCTTATGGACCTTTGCATGAAGGAAGGGACTAATATATCCTCACATTTGAATGAAATTTATTCGATTTTCAACTAGTTGACTTCGTAAGGCATTGAGTTCAAAGATAATCTACCTCGTTTTTTCTTGCTTGTGATACTTCCTGAGTCATGGGATATCTTCTGTATAGCCATGTGTGCTAACATGCCTAAGGATGAATTGAAACTCCATAGGATGTTGAGGGTGCTTTACTCACAGAGAATAAACAAAAATAATATGGATGTTGCCCGTATTTCTCATGCATTGATTGTTAGGGGTAGACATGATGGTAAGAGCATCAATGACTGCCATGGTAGAGACTCACTAAGGCCTCAGTCTTGTGGGTAGTTTCACAATAAGTCACGTGGTTGTAAGTCCTCTCTTACATTTCACTAGGGCAAAGTGCAAGAAAAGTGTGACGATCGCAACATTGTCCCCAATAAATCTAGTGAAAAGATTGAAGACATAAATATAATGCAACATGAGTCAGATGATGATTACATCTTAGTAGCTTCCTCTCTTGATGCTTCTCAATTGACAGATACTTTGTTTACACATTCTTAGTGTTAATTTCTTGATTCAAGGACTTCTTTTCATGTTATCACACATAGGGGTTGGTTTCAGTCTTATTGTAGCATGAAATATTTTGTTAGATTGGAAAATGACTTGGCATTGAATATTATTGGCATTGTGGATATATAGTGTCAAGTGCTTTCATGTAGACTGAAAACCCTTAGAAAAATTTTACATGGGTAGGAATTCTTTAGTTTAGTTGTTTGCATGACTGTTTGTTTTGTTATTTTGTAGTTGGATTTTTTGTGTTTGTTTAGATCAAGAATTATTTTTGTCATGTTATTTTGGATTTGTTGAGCTTGGAAGCTTGATAGCCTTGGTTGAGATTGGTGTTTTTTTGGACAGATTGGATTAGGACTTTGATTGTAGTTGTTGGACATCTTGAAATAGGCATATTTTCTTGTTGATATTCTTGCACATCATGGGGAGAGGATTTACGAGCACTTCACATTGCACTGGGGTTGTCTCCTAATTTTATCAATTACTTCCATGCCATGGCTTGGGTTTTACACCATTAGCACGACATGATGCCCACTGTAGCTATATGTAGTAAATCTTAGATATACATGCACTTGAGAGAGCCCCTTCATTGTGCACACATAGTTCTTTGCACCCACAAGAGTTGGGATGTTCATCACCAAATTAGGATACCCAGGATGAGTGGAAAAGGAGGTTGGGTGAGTTTAAGGGTCGTAAAGAATGCTTATAGTTGTGAGAGGGATTGTTTACTTGATCAATGTTGTGAGGAGCATATTTTTGTTGAGTGATTACGAGATTTTAGGATGGGTGGAGTATAGTACAACATTTCTTTTTGTTGAGTGATGAGAGGCGAGGCTAAGGATTGTAAATTAATTAAGAAATTGTGTTTACATTTTGCATGATGCACGAACACATGTAGATAGGCTAGGCAATATTTTTTTAGTGCCTCCATCTTTTTGTGTGTATAGCATTGCTTGTATGATTGCATGGCATGGATCTAATTTTGCACTTCTTCTCAAAGTCACGTGTGTGATTGAGAAAGGAGTTTATTTTCAAAAGTATATTTTTGCTAGGACAAGTGATAGTGGGCTTAACGCACAGGAGAGAGAGCATTTAGAAAGTTGTAGAGGGGAGCTTACGCTCAACTGGCAAGACCCATGGATTGCTTATTCGTTCAAGCATTTTGAGAGAGCACCTATGGCTATCTCTCACCTAGCTGACGTGCATCTTCGATCCTATCGGGGTATAGTGAGCTTACCTCGATACCTGACTGAGTTGCATTCTCCCTCAAGTACATCGGTAGCTCCATGATTCTTGATGCAAGCTCAAGCATACTCAAGCCTCCACCTCCAAGCTCTATCCTCCATAGCCGCATGTGAGATAAGAGAAGAAAAGAGAAGAGAAGAAGAAGTGAGGAGATGGTGGAGTGATTCACCTCCTTGATCCCTCACCCTCACATACTCACTCCCTCACACTCGCACCCTTCCTCTCTCAAGCACACACAAGCAAGAATAGAGAAGAGAAGAAGAGAATAAGAAGAATCTCTTGTTGTCACACACCAAAAAATGAGCTCTCATTCACTTTTTGAACTTTATATACATGCCATAAAATCCCTTGGGCACTCATCCCCTTTTTTTACATGATTGGCCATTGTGACAAGGTCCCCTTTTCCATTCCCTTCTACTTGGCCTATTTCTTTAGCCTATGCCCATCTACCATTTTACAATTTGCACAGGAGGGAGTTGACTCCTCTTTTACAAAAGTTTTGGGATGCCTTTCACTTAAAAATGCACTTTTGTCTTTAACTTGATTTTAGAGGCCGCACTTGTACCTTTGCTTGTTCTCCATTCTTCTTCTTCCATTTCATCCACATTTCACTTCTTTTGCTTCCATCTCGAGCTGGGGTTAACATTATCCCCCTCCTAGATGAGTGCTAGTCCCATGGCACTTGCAAGGATTTGTTGTTGAGGGTCTAGTGCTTCGAAGGGTGGTTGCCTAAGTGGATGATGGGGCCTTGTGTTGATTGGTAGTGGTTGAGGAGCTTGGCAATCATTGTGTTGTTAGAGACTAAGGGTATGTTGAGTGGATGGCAGGGCCTCCGATGTTGGTGGTTGCAACATCCCGGAGTACTTGAAAAGAGAAGATGTGCTCTTCCTAGGGAGAGTGTTTAGCTCACAGTGTAGTGCATCGTGCTTGTGTTGGTAAAATAAGGAGCTGGGTCTTGACCACAAGTAGACCACATGCAAGCCTGGGTGATGTCCCACACTTGAGGACCCCGTGCATGCGAAAGTGAGGTGTGGCGGTTGTAGCTCAGGGAGACAGGTCTAATTGTAGGAGAGTGTTACCTCCCTAGGTATGTCTTGCCCTTGAGGTACCCTAAGCGTGTGTAGTGGGGGATCAAAAAGGGCTAGGGGGTTTGACACGGAGCTAGCTGACCAAGGCCACCAGACACGCCTAACTTGAGAACCCCTAGGTGCAGTGTGACTGTGGTCTATGTGCAATGTGCTATGTCTTTGTGTGATTCTCTCTTTCCATTTTCATTCTCTTTGTTTTTCTTTTTGTTTTTTACTTTCTTGCCATTTTTTTTTGTTGAATAACATAGTCATGATATAAGCTAGTCTTTGTCATTAGAGTAAGGCGGAGGATGAGGCTTAATAGATTTGTGAAGGAATTGGCGGCTTTGGAGATACCCCTTGAAGTCTAGGTGAACTTGAAGGGTGGTGGTGGAGAGGAATGGATGATTGCATCGAGTGAAGTAGCTATCATTCATATCGTCTAGAAGAGCTAAGCAAAATGAAGGTAGTAGTGCAACTCGCATCATTAGTTGAGCCATTGCGCTCTATAACTCAATAGATTCCATTTTTCAACATGCCCATAAGTTTCTCAAAACCATATAATGTGACCTATCATTGAAAAGTGCTTGAAAAATGGAATCTATTGAGCTATAGGACACTCGGTTTGGAGTTATAGTGTTCAAGTTATAACAAATCCAAAGATTTGACTACGTGTCCTAAACTTGTGGGAAATTGGTGTTCAATGCGCATTATAGATTATCTGGAAGTCATACTGACCATGGACATTGGGGTCAAAATCCACTCCTACCCTTCGAGGGTATGGCATGAATGTTGGGTTGTTTCGCTCAAAGGGTTGAGTGTTGCAAAAGACCATCCAAGTGTCCATGTTGACATTGCAGATGTGCCTTCTCCATGTAGGTTGGCCTTCATAACCAGGCACACACCTCAGCACTTCAAAAACTTTGTTTTGCCAAAATTCAACATCTTTAGTGCCCCAGAGAGTGGGGTTCTGTTCTCTCTCCTTCTACCATTTCTCCCCAATCTTGCCTTTGATATTAATCACCTCCTCCACCACCTTGATGGGCAAAACTCTACGCAGGTTGGTAGGGAATTGGAAATTAAGATTGAAGGGGTTCCTGGCCGTTTTTTGCCATTCCTAGATCACAAGGTCAGCATGGAAGCTTGCTGGGAATTTGTCATTGCATGGTGGGATAGCTATAGGTGGTTCCATTACTAGTCTGGCATTCTATCTTCTTCTTGTTTCCTCCACCATTTGTTTTCTCCTTTCTCTCAGTGCCACTTTTCTTTCTGCGGAGGTATTTGCTTGTTGCTGCTCATCTACTCATGGGGAAGGAGGTGGTGGGACAAGCTCTTCCTCTTGCGGTCCTATTTCAAAGTTCATTTCAATCTCCTCCTCTTGCCTTAGCTCTTGTTGTGCCCCTTTTGTGAATCCAAGTGCATCAACTTCTTATGGGTTTAGGCCTGCTAGCAGGAGATAGTGGCGCTACTCTTCAAGGCTAAGGCCAACTCCCACGGGTTGTGATGGCATTTGCAAGCCTACTCGCAGGGCCCTACGTGCTATTCCTAGCTTCTTCTTTACGGCTTCTATGATTCTCCTTCCTCTGCTTGTGTGACATCCAGTAAGGTATTCAAGAAGGTGCATTGCTGAGTTTGAAAGCCCACTTGGGTCGCCTCTGCTTTGCTTTCAGTGAGTACTTTGTCTTTCTTCACTTGAGCCAGATGGTGCGCCAAGGTTTTCACCCTTCTTTCATTGCGGGTTGCCCACTCTTCTACTCTCTTCGTCATCCCCCCAAAGCTCTCTCCTTGCCTTTGTGTTAAGGCTGTTATTGCCAATTCATATTCTTTCCACTTTCGAGTTTATCATCTCCTTCTCCTTTTCCAAGTGCTTGATCTCTCTCTCTCTCTCTCCAACCTCTCTTACTCATCTATCTCTAGGAACACCCTTACTACCAGGTCTTCGACCTTTTAGTGATGCTTTCCCTCTTCCTAATCTCTTTTCACTTCTCTTGCAGCGAGCTCATCCATGCCTAATTGGACTCTCTTTAGCTGAGCTTCCAGGTCATCATGCTACAGTATTAAGAGTTTATACTCACATTATAGTCCAATAGCTCTTGTTTCTCATCTTTGAGCTATTTTCTCCAAGTTTCCTTCCTTTCTTCCTTGGTATTGAGCCTTGCTTTTAGCTTGCTAATCTCATCTTGGTACATGGCCACCTTTCGGGTTTTTTCCAGTTGGAAGGCCGCCACTGAATCTTTCTCAGCTTCCAACTTAGTCACTGCTATTCTCTTTTCCTCCTTGGCCTTCTCTAGTTGAGAGAGTAGCTCTGCGACATACTCATCATAGTTAGTAGGTGGCGTCACAGTTTGTGGGGATGGGAGTTGTGGAAGTTTCCACCTTTTGCCACTTAAGGTCTTGCCTTTGGTGTCTACTCTATTGATCTCTTTTGCCCTACGGTTGGGGCTTCCACGCTCTTTGCTTGAGCCAGTTCCTTGTTAACAAAATACTGCACCCATGCCATAAGATTGTTATCGACCATGGCGGGGTGCCCTGGGTAGGCGTTGCTATTGTGAGGGTAGGTACCATGAGGGGTGGAATGGGTGGATGGGGGCTTTGCCCTTGCCCTCTTGCACTGTGGTTGTTGGCATGTCTTCAGGCACATGTGTGCTTGAACTCGGGCCCTCATCTCTCCTCGGGCTCAAAGTGTCCATCTCATCCTGTTTGCCTTGTTGCTCCATTGACCTGCGTTTGGCTAGCTCGATGTCTTTCTCTTCCTTCTTTCTCAAATCCTCCTCCTTTTCAGTGGCCTTTCTCTTCCTCTCTTCCTCGGCTCTTTTTGACTCTGCCTCCAATCTCTCAAACTCTTCTCTCTCTCTCTTCTTTCTTTCCTCCACCTCTTACTTCGTTTCTTGGCTTTATGAAAATCCGCTTTCTCCTTTTTCTTCCTTTCTTCCTTTCTTCCTCCTGCTTTTTCCATGTCATCTTTTTCTTTGAATTCTTTGATTTCCTTAAGCTAGACTGAGCTTTTTGCTCTCCCTCCTCTTCACCAATTGTCCTCTCACTTGATTGTTCTCTATCATGATGAGGAGGTGACGTCCGGTGTTTCATCCACTCCCTCACCTCCATCTTGTGCCTCCTTTATCACTTCCTGGATAAGAGCAGGCAAGATTTCTCCATACCCAATGAATGAGGCTTTGGTTGAAGGCTTCTTCCTCTTGGCTCCTTTTGATGTTGGGGACTCTCCACCCGTCGGTCCTCTTCCAAGGGCTAGTGCTTTAGCAGATTGGTCAATGGTTTTTCGCACGTAGCCATTCCAATCCACCTCATCCATCAAGTGAGCAGCCACGCTCTCTAGCAGCACGGGCACATTGATCATATGCATAAGCAAGTTGTAGCTTTGGCTGGAGAAGAGGGAGTGAAACTTAGCCTTTAAAATCTGACCTCTGAGTCAGGGATGCCTTGGATGCTTATGCCATTATTTGTCAAGACATTCTCATTTTTCATCTTCAGCATGGCATAAACATCTCTCTTTTGCCTCTTTTCCACCTTAGGTTGTTCTAATCCTAATGTCTTCTCTACCAAGGCCTTACTGAGTGGGATCTACACTTGCTTGGTTCCTTCTCTATTCCACATGGTTACTATCCCACACTCTGTGTCAACGGGGTTGTATGTCCTTAAGAATTCCACACACTTCTAAAATTTTTGATATACTTGGCAAGGTTGCACTATTCTACAACCCTCTTGATAGACTCCTCATTGGCCACCACTCCTCGATGTTGTGAATGCTCCTGAATTTGAGTTGTTTGCAGGCTCAAGTTTCAAGGGAAAGGCCATAATTCGCTCTTTCATCTTTCATGAAGGGAAGGTGATGGGCTCAGTCTTGTTGTGACATCTTCAGCTCTTGTCATGAACCATGGTTCACCAGTAGTGCTTTCCAAAACAGTTACTTGTTGAAAGAAAAGATTTCATGCTTGCTGAATTGAAATGTTTTTAGTACAGAAATAGACTTTCCCTTCAAGCTTTATTCAAAACTTTGTGACATTTTCCTCAATTACGAGTTAATGTTTTCCTTCCTTTTCTGTTCTTAGGTGTGGATTGAGGCTTTTAAGGTATGTTTTTCATTTTCTTATTTCCTTATGTGTTTTATTTGATTTTGATTCACCTTACTCCCTTACCCTCGCCTCCTCGGAATTGAGAAGAATCCTTCCTAGGATTGAAGGTTAGAGGGTGTTCAGCGCATGGGCATAGTGTTTTACTTTCGCATGAGCCAAGCATAGAAGTTTGGATTATATTCCATATGAGCATATCGGTCCATGTTGAAAGGTCGGATGCCTACCTGGGTGATGTAAGTAAGGACATCGAGCAAGAAGTCACTAGAGTCTATGCGACTAGCAATGTGCAGTTCCTCCTTAGTGAGGATGCACTCTAAGTAGGGATGTCCTTGAATGTGTTCTTCCATGGGTCGGTTACGAATGGTCGTCAATACCCTATAAGAGATTGGAGCAACATAAGTTGGCTCATACTCTCATGTTTTGATTGTACGTTGTTGCTCTACATTTGTCATGATCTGACATCCTTCGAGCTTCCATTGAAGGCGAAGAGTGTACCATTTCCTCAAGAAAGGGTGTCGCTGTCAGCTAGCTGTCTCAAGTCTTTTATCTCTTGATCGTTGGCATAAGCTATGCGCTTGTCAAGGTGATGAAGCGTTGTTTTTGTGCTTGTTCATGGTAAACATCAATAGCAATTAGATCCTGAGCTACCTCAGAAGCCTTAACAAACACAAATCCGATTCTTCCCAAGAACACCTTGAGCAACACTGCACAGACAACCCAAGACATTGGTGGAGAATCCATGTCTGGTCATGTAAGTGGGGACTCAAGGGCATCTGTCAGAAGGCTTAAATTTACAAGCCAGGACCCAGAAGATGAAGACATAGTACCACCTGCTTATCTTAGGGTTAAACTCACCGTGA
Organism: Lygodium microphyllum; assembly: GCF_053477565.2. NCBI lineage: Eukaryota > Viridiplantae > Streptophyta > Polypodiopsida > Schizaeales > Lygodiaceae > Lygodium > Lygodium microphyllum. The sequence continues at coordinate 373,303 of NW_028229548.1, read as the reverse complement.
AAAGAGAGCATATTGATGCTCTGATTAATGAAGGAGTAGATTTTAACATCTTGACCTATGAATCATGGGCCCTACTAGGCCAACCAGAGCTCACACCAACTAGTGCAACTCTTAGTCCTTATGAGGGACACCCACAAGCACTCGTAGGGAAGTGCAAAATCCTTGTGACAATTGAGACGGAAAGCTTGCCTATCCTATTTCATGTTCCTCCAAATAGTGCTAGCTGCGGGAAAGAAACCCTCCTAGGAAGACCCTTCAAAAGGGCGACCAAATGTGAGGCTGACTATGTAGCACAGAGGATACACCTGACACTACCGGGTGTGAGGATAGTCACAACCTTTAGCAAGGGTGACCTCATCAAACCTCGAGGGAAAGGCAAGCAAGGTGCTGACATAATAGTCAAGCTTGCTAATGAGAGCAAGGACGACGCGAGAGGAGTGAAGTGCATGTTTGAAATCAAGCTACCCGCGCCATATTTGCGGGGCGCGAGACGAGTGAAGCGCACGATTGGAATTATACTCATGATGATACGGCGCGAGTAGTTGATATGGATGATGATATGACGTGATTGGAATCATACGGATGACGATATGACATGCTAGGCAAAAAGCTAAGATTGAATATGAAGCTTCTCACGCCGTATTTGCAGAATACTGATACGGCGCGATGAGAGAAAAGCACTGGTTGAAATGAAAGCTCCTCACGCTGTATTTGCAGATTACCGATACGGTTCTAATGTAGTCGAGTGCAGGATTAAAAATCACCTTTTCGCACTATATTTACGAATGGCTAGTATAGGGGGATGCGACAATCATTGATCTCGACGCTCGTAGATTCGAAAAGTGAGCCACGTAAGCTGGCATTGATCTTTTATACCTATAGGAATGGTGATACATGGCACTATTTAATTGGTTAGGGTTTGCATGGGGCATCCACGTGGCTATCTACGTTGCTTTCCACGTGGCATATATTTGCTTGTCTATATAAACAAGTAATCAGGCTATTATGATTTTTTTTGCAAATTATCAAGCCTAGCTAGAATTGAGGTCCACTTTTAGTGTTTCATATGTCAATTTGAGCAGTTTTGTGTAGTATCCCTTGATACAAAGCAAGGAGGTCACTTGCCCAATTTCGCACCATATTGTAGATTTGCAAATACAAAGCAAGGAGGTATTGTTCTTGAGGTTGCTTGCCGAATTTCACGTTGTATCTTAGATATGCAAATACGAAGCGAGGAGGCATTGTTCATGAGGTCGGGTGCACACTTTTGCACCGTATCCTGCTTTCACTCATGTCTGAATCTAAGGATGTTGCAGGCTCCCAAGAGCAGGTAACCCCTAGTAAGAAAATAAGAAGATTGCCATCAGGGTCAACAAGGGTTTCTAGTTGTGCTGCATTCTCTCCTGAAATTCCCACAACTTCTTCCCCTTGTTTAGTAGCAAGTGTGGGAATGCCTAGGAAATCTCCAGTCAAAGGCAAGTCACCATTGAGGGTTTCTGGATTGTCTCTACCTAGAGCCAGCAACTTAGATGTAGCCTCAATTGGAAAGAAAAGTCATAGGCGAAGGAGAAAGAAAGTTGACAAAAAGGTCACACTAAAAACCGAGAGTGCCACGACGTTGCCTAGCCAGAAAGAAGGTGCCAGACACAAAGGAAAAAACGTCAGCTCCAATGATGATCGAGAAGGGGAGTGCAAAGGTCGGGGAGTACCCCAACCTGAAGTAACTCCAGGCCATCAAAAAGGTTAGGGAGTGGGTAAAAAAAGCCCAAGAGCACCTAAAGGATGTTGAGCCCATATTAGACCATGAGGTATGATATCTCAAGTGTAATAACACCCATCTTAGCTCCACAACAAAAGTCAAGAGATGCGGGTGTGCCGCAAGTCGTGCCACTTAAACAGAGTCTACATGTCGTGGACCAGCAAACCAGTTAGAGCCATTGGCCAAGAAACACAGTGTTACGAGAGAGGCAAGCAGCTAATGACCTCGTCACCACGCTTGTGACCACCTTGCTGACTCTAAGCATAGAAGATCTTCTGAGGCCGCATCTAATGCTATGGCAAGAATTACAACAGTGGATCAAAGGACCAATGGAGCAAGGGGCAGCTGATCTACATGATCCTGATGTAGTAACTTAGATACCCAACCTGACGTTGCACTTAGTGCCAAAGTCCCTATATGTTAATGCTTTTTGGGAAGGCACCAAAATGCATGTAGTCTTACCAGTCACTCTCGGAGACATCACAAGAAAAGGAATTGTGGGGATACGGGAGCAGGAGTTAGTGTACTGAGCCACGCAGTACTCTTGGACTGGGGTAACCCACATGTTGAGAATGCTAGGTTCAATGTCACCCTAGCCAATGAAATGAAAGTGCAGCATTTGGAGTGTTAAAGAATTGGCCCTTAAAGATTGCAAGAAACCCATTCTTTGTTGACTTGATAGTCATGAAGGGAGTGGACTATGACATCCTATTAGGCCGACCCTGGAGGCACAATGCACAGGTCATAGAAGACTATTGGGGCAACAGTCTAATCTTCTTAGGAAATCAAACGGAGGCAATAAAGGTAGAGATGGATACATGAAATACCACACCAATCAACCTGGACGCCATCTCCACCATGCTAAAGGGTGATGCACAAATTAGAAAATCTTTTGGGCCACTGACCAAATATATCCCTTGCCCCAAGGATGAGCAATATTGGATGCATGTGCTCGCCACCATTGATCTGCCATTCTCAAACAGTGAGGAGTATGAGCAAGATGCTAGGATAGTTGATAAGCCCAAAAACACACCCTCAGTGCCAATCTGCACGATGGCCAAAATATCAAGTGGACAATCCAACCCCATCGAGCTCCACGTCTGAAGTAATAAGCGAGAATGCCTAGAGATCCTAGAATATTTGACAAGCAAGTTGGCTAGCAATCTATCCGCTAACCTTAAATCTCTCCAAGATATATTGGACAAACCTAAGTGGCAATGGACCAAAGTGAGTGACTTAAACTTAGTGTACAATTGGGCCCTAGATAGTGAATAGAAGGAGAGACCCTATCAAGACCTAAGAGATCACGAGAAATCAAAGGAGAATGGTTCTAGCGAAGAATACGAGGATTGTTGTTCCTTCAATGATGGAAGTGAAGGAGAGATTGACATGGTAGAATATAACACTAAGGGAAGGGTGATAGAGCAAATTCAAGCTAACTCCAACCCGCATAGGAAGAATGCTTTTAGAATCAAGAAAGGAGTCATGTGCATGGATTGCAATCGATTCTGGTTGGAGCACGTAAAGGAAATTGACTATGACCAAGCAGGAATTACCCAATCGAGTGCTTGCCAATGCTTAGGATAGAGTCACCATCTGAACTACAACTAGCATACCAAACTCCCTCTTCTAGCAAAGACAAAAGGTTCGATTCTGAGTCAAAGGTAAGTTTTGATAGTGATCCGGAGGTGCCATAAGCACCTAAGACTAGATACACCAAAGGGGACCTACCAGTCCATCTTAGGCACTGAAGGTTGAAGAAAGAACAACACAAACAGCCTAGGGATATCCAAGGTTGAAGAGCAAAGGAAGCCACAAGACCTGTCAAAGCGATTTACTAAGTTTAAGAAAGGCAACAAGGTAGTGATCTTGCTAGGATCCAAATGGTAGTATTGATCTGTGAAAAGGCACGACGCAAGAGCTAGTTTGACAAACACATTAAGCAGCAGTGCAACTTTGAACAAGGAGACTTAGTACTATTGTACTCAGTCAAGGGACATAAGTAGAAAATAAAGTTTAGGGGGTTATGACCTTTCATAGTCTGCAACATAAGCCAAACCGGTAATGTGAAACATGAAACCCTAGAAGGTAAGGGCCTAGGCTTCTTTAATGGTAGCTATATAAAAAAAGTACTACCCTCCTATGCATTCCCTTCACGAACCCCCAATGTTAGAACCCCTATCAATGTACACATAGACACCATTACAAAGAAGGAAGCAAAGGATGAGGAAGTAGTAGCTCCGACTTAACTACGCATGACCTTTACAACCCAGCAAACATGTGCCATTGATGCATTGATCGATGAAGGCACTCTTTTTAATATCCTAACTCACAATCATTGGACTCAAATTGGTAGACCACAGTTACTAACACCAAACTCAACCCATTTGGCAGCAGGATGATCATATGCACTTCTGGGAAAGTGTAGAGTTTTAATCTCTATCAATTTTGAAAGCTTACCCATGGCCTTTCATGTGCTGCCAAACACAAAAGGTATAGGCACAAAATCGCTGTTAGGAAAAACCTTTTAGAATCAAGCCTACTGTAATATCGACTACTAGTCACAATGCATCCACTTGGCCATCGATAACGCATGAATTGTCATATCTTTCAATGAGGGTTGTGCAACCCCATCATAGTCAGCAAAACCACCAGTAGAGAAACCCACCATCGAGCCTAGGGAGGGGGGTTGCAATTTGTCATCACTCGCCAAACCTCAACACTAGCAAAAAGCCAACCACAAAGGTAAAACCCTTGAACACCAGCTCCAATGGGTGCCAAAACATCCAAAACTTTTGTCAAAGAATGCCCAACTATGTACTCTCCAGGCTAGAAATCTTCCCTTGAAACCTAAGAGGCCTAGAGGGAGCTACAAGCATCAACAAATGGTCAAGTCACAATGGGTTCCCAAGACCTTATTGCAAGCACAAGGCTATTATGATGGTAATACCTAGATTTGGGTACCTAAAGTCAAGATGTCCAAGCACACTACCCAAACGCCACGCTCAAGCTTGACCACATGAAGCATCGAGACGAATCAAGCATCAACACCATGAAAGCCCTAGGCTACAATGCCCATTGCCCTTCCAAATCCAAAACCCATCACAACTCAACAAGTCTATCGATCCAAACCGCACCTTGCTACTCCTAAACTTCCTCAACCTCACCCTTCTCTAGTACCCCAACCACCACCCAAACAATTGGTAGTGTGCTACCCACCCCATACGCCACCCCTAGTGCACCAACGCCAGAATTGCAACCAGCAGAGCAACACTCGATTGTCCAGCCCAACCAAACCTCACCCACCTGCTGGCCTTACACCCTCTTATCAGTGGAGATTCATTCTAACCTTGGCCACTGCTGACTTAGCTAAGAATACAAGTGATGACTTTGTAGCCTGCCTCTCAGACACTGAAATGCCATGTTTATCATGCTTGCTAAAAGTTACGATTGGTTGGACTTATGAGACTAGCCTTTAACAAGGAAAGTGCGAACATTACCTTGCTCATGGGAGGAATCTGAATTCGTATTTGTCAAAACTTCCCAGGCAGCTGAGGAACTCATTGGAATCGAGCTCTCCATTGAACAAGCACGCAAACAACACCTGATCAAATCTTATGTCAAGAGCAAAGTCCTTGCCACAGACTTGGAAATTGAGAAGTTGAAGTAGCTCGTTGCCAATGACTCCTATTTCGTATGCAAATGGTATGCTCTTCAACTTCAGTGGAAATAAGAAGGCTGCCAAATCATGACCAATGCTGAGTAGCAACGTGCCATTAATACCATTGAGTATGATCCCACTTAGGTAGCTCCTACCTCTTTTAGGGTATTGGCCATCACTCACAATCAATCATTGGAAGAGCATGTCATGATCTACCCTTACCTAGATCGAGTCCCTAAAGAAGAGCAACACATTGCTATAGCAGGATCGGCTCTAGTGATCTTATCACTGATGTCCTCACATATATCACACACGTAGGCACTAGCTCTCATGATATGGACTGCCATGCTCAGTTGGGATATAACCCACAATTCTATGTCTCTGGCTTTTGCAAGGTAATGTCCTGCCCAAACACACTTCAACGCCCTTAGTCCTTCAATATTATGAAGGATTTAAATCATATCCGAGGGGAGAAAGCTGGTAATGTGGAAAGGAAACAAGCATAAAAAGAAAACTGGAAAAGGAAAAAAAGAAACATTCCTTAAACGTCAATCAATGTTTGAATGACAAGACTTAGAATGTGGGAAAAATTATCATGGATATTTTTGAATCGTGTGGTTTTCTTGAAGCAGAAATTTTACTCTATACTTAAGCATTTCACATTCTTAAGAGCTTTCATGTATGTTTTATCTACCTCCTTGTGGAAGTTGATTCAAGAAAACTAATGTTGAGCCATGATATATGATAGGAACCTCAAATGGCAGGGAAAGATAAAGGTGGCAAGCTCCCATTCATAGAGGAAGAGCAAGCAAAGCAAGGATCAATGATAGAAACACGGGGTTACAACCAGTTCACGTTGAAGCATGCCCTAAACCTAGAAGATGTCATCATCGAGGAGCCAGTCATAAAACAACTCGTGGACCACTTTAGCCTATAGAAGTATGTAGAGAAGGTCGGGTAGGCTGTCGATTACAGCAAGTGCATAGGATTTTGTGAGGAGATTCAATGTTGAAAGAAACTGTGGTAGGATAATAATAAGAAGAGTAGAAAAAGCCCACCAAGTAGAGGTGGAGTTGAGCCCATGCGATGGTGGAGAAGGCCCTAGGTTTAGCTAGCAAGACTAAAAAATTACCAAGGAGAGATGTGTATAACATGCTAGGGGTAAGCAAGGCTGCCATGCACATAGTGAATGGGATAAGCTTGGTGGACATCCCAAATCCTAAAATCAAAATGCAAGCAAAGATAAATGCTCTTATGAACAAAATTGGGATACCATCGCCGGAAAGCATTGCAGATGGATCCCTAGATGAGGTGGATTGGAATGCCTTTGTGCGCTAGACTATTGAAAACTCAGCAAAAGCCTTGGCCAAAGGTGCAGCAGTAGCAAGTGGGGAGTCCCCAACCTCCACAACGAGGTCAACTAGGAAAAGTCCTCCTCCAAGGCATCCATCATCACATTTGATGGAGTACTAGTGGCCATCATCCAAGAGGCCCCAAATGACACAAAAGGAGGAGAGGGGGAGTAGGGGAGTCCCTTGATCGATTGACATACCCTGAGCAGGAGCAATCTAGTAAGAGGACTATAAGTGATAGGGAAGAGTAAGAGACACAGTCTAGCCAGAGAGAGCCCAGGGCACCAAAGAAGAAAACCCCATCGAAGCCACAAAAGGAAACAAAAGAAAGAATGCCCAAGGAGGAACGGGCCAAGCTAAAGAGGGCCCAAAGAGATTCCAAGAGGGTCGTAGATGAGAGAAGGGACAAGGAGGCAACTGAGCTGAAGAGAGTGGAAGAGGAGTCAAGAAGGGTTGAAGAAGATAGAAAAAGAAAAGCAAGGGAAGAGGCCGAAGAGTTGAGGGGAAGGGAAGATGAAGACACGACTGAGGCCATGCACAGGTTAGTAGAGCATACTTTTGGCATAGAAGAGCTAGCCACCATGATCCCCTAGAGGGAAGGAGAGCCAAGCACTAGTGCCAGCACCTCAGAGGTTGAAGCAGTCTCGATAGTATCAGGCAAGGGTGAGACCCCAATGCACCCTCTCCCATCAATCTTCACGTCCCACGCCATGACCACCTCAACTGCCCAAGACACTACAACTCCCATAGACACTAGCAAGTTAATTTACATGATGCAATTTTTGGTATGAAGATGGAAGAGATAACCGAGGAGTAGCTAAAATGCCAGAACAAGCAAAAAACACACATGGTACTGGAAGTATGGAGTGAACAACAGTATGTGGTAATGATTTTGTCTCAAAGCATGGAGAAGGGCAAGGAGGAATTAAAAGAGAGAACTAAACAATGGAGAGAGCACAACTTCAAACGGGTACGAGGACTTGCCGAACGCTTGGCCATAATGGAATGCGAGCGGGTGTTGGGAGAGGCTAGAATCGAAGCCATAGAAGCAAGTTTAGAGGCACAATGGCAAGTCTTCTTAAGCAAAATCCTCCATATAACGTAAGTGGACAGTCAGGATTGTGTAGAGAGGATGAGAAGGAAGTTAGAAATGACCACTAGAGCCCTAAAGTACAGTTGCAAGAGCGTGCTCTTCCAACTACCACCAACCTAATGAGAAAATAACAATGCCATTATTTGAGGCAAGCAGTCCTCTCCACCATCAATGAGCTAAAGGAGCTAGGTTTTGAAGAGCAGGAGTAGCCGTATCCACCCCTAGCTCTGACCCCACAATAGGAACTACTAGAGAAAGGGCCATATGAGCTAGAAGAAGAGCAACATGCCCGAGATCTTAGCCCATGATGTGCCTCAGGAAGATCTAGAAGGGAGCCAAATACCCAAGCATATCATTGCAGCTAAGAGGCGAATATGGAAATTAGTGGAGCAAGCGCAAAAGAGAGCTAGAGTGCAACCCCAACAGTTTCCTAGGTATCCCATCAACTGGCCCCAGGAACTGAGTATTTGTGAGCAAGGATAACAAACCCGGACCTTTGAGCTATTATTCCTCAATCCATTGGCCCTAGACCAAGTCCTACCAATGGAAGTAGTGGAAAACATAATTCAAATGGCCATCAAGTTGGAAAATCGATGGGTCATTAGGAAAAAAATGAACTCACAAATGGGCCTTTTAGCCCCCCTCTCTCCTCCTTAAAACAAGGAAAAGAGGAGAGAAGAATAAACACAATATTAGTGAGTTTGGGAATCTCCCAATTTCCATTTTTTGAATATTAAAAAGGTTGCACCCGAATAACATGCCCATAATTTTCTCAAAACCATATGTGTGACCTATCATTGGAAAGCGCTTGAAAAATGAAATCTATTGAGCTATAGAGAGCTTGATTTGGTGTTATAGTGTTCAAGTTATGACAAATCCAAAGATTTGACCACGTGTCCCAAACTTATAAGAAATCCCCATATTCCTCAATATGATGTTAATAGTAAAATAATCCTCCTCTCTCTCCACTTTTGCACGAGTAGCATCATCAAAAAATGTCACAAAGTATTTCTTTCCTCCTAGAGACAACCCTAGCATCTAACATACATCGGAATATACTAACTCTAAAGGTAAAGATTTCAATGAAAGAGACTTTTTATGAGATGTTTGTGTATGCTTACCATAAACACAATGATCTAACGAAGACAAGGCAACTAACCCAAACGAGAAAGTACTTACATTCCTATTTGACTCATGTGACCCAACCGGCCATGCCACAATGAAACACTTGGCTACTCAGCCACGGTAACAACATGGTCACCCACACTAGATACATGGAGATGATACAAAGTATCACTCTTTGAGCCTCTAGCAATAACCCTAGATACTCTATAGATCTTCCATTTCCCATCGCTAAAGGTGGTATGAAATCCATCGTCATCTAGCTGTCCATACTAATCAAGCTCTTCTTGAGCTGAGGTACATGCCTTACATTCTGAAGAGTGAAGACAAATCCACACTGAAACTACAGTTGCATATTTCCAATGCCTGCAATGTCACATGCATAATTGTCCCCAAGATGGAAAACACCATGTCGACCTCCTGTATAGTCTGTAAACCACTCATGGTGAGGGGTGACATGAAAAGAGGCACCTGAATAAAAAATCCAAGTGTGCATGTCATCAACTGTATCAGTTGTTTACTACAAAGTGAAGGAAGTGAAAAACGAGGCATCAAGAGGAAAAGCACAAGGCAGAAAAGAGGAAATGTGCCATTCAAAAGAGTGGGCTCGGAGGAAATCTAAAAGCATGGAAACAACCACCAGGAATCCAAGATGCAACCATGGAAGGTGCAAGAAGGCACACCTTTAAATATAAAGGCATAGCCAAAACCTCTGTAAAAGAGCACCGCACTCCCTCCTGTGCAATTTGTAACCATGAATGGACAGGAGGACCAAGCTAGGAAGAGAGGAGGACAAATGGAAAAAAGAGCCACGGCCATGTAAAAAAGGGGATAAGGGGATGAGTGCCCAAAAGGGATCTAGGGTTTTGTATATAAAGTTCAAATAGTAAATGAGAGCTCATTCTTTGGTGTGTGGCAAAGTGGACTCTTCTTCTTCTCTTCTTCTCTTCTCTTGCTTGCTTGCTTGTGAGTGCTTGAGGGGGGGAGTGTGAGCGAGTGAGGGAGTGAGCGTGTGAGGGTGAGGGATCTTGGAGGTTAAGCCCTCCTCCATCTCTTCTATTCTTCTTCTCTTCTCTTCTCTCGTCTCACGCGTGGCTATGGAGGATGGAGCTTGAAGGAAGAGGCTCGAGGATGATTGAGCTTGCATCATGGATCTGGAGCTATCGGAGTGCTTGAGAGAGGAAGCAACTCAATTGGGTATCAAGATAAGCTCACTACACTCATAGAGAGGGATAAGGTGTTAGCTATGTGAGAGGTAGCCATTATTTCTTTCTTGAAATGCTTGAATAATAAGTCATCCATGGGTCTTGGCGGTCGCCTCTACATTTTGGTTCCATTTGCTAGGACCAACGGATTCAAGCTTGAGCACTTGCATGCTTCAAATCGAGCATCGAAGTAAGGATTTCATCCCTGATTCGGAGCTTGAGATACATAGGAGGTTTTGGGTTTTTAATCCATGCTACAAGTAAGTATTTTTGGTTTTTGATGATAAGTTGAGTAGGAGAAACTAATTGAGTACTTTGTTTTTGATTTTTGTCACATTTAGAGTAGGATAGGATGGAGAAATGGGAGTGGGAAGCTTAAGGTTCACTATTGTAAAATTGTCCTAAATAGGGCAATAATAGGAAAAAATGGAAAAAAAAGAGTGATCAAATGTCTCTCAAAGTCGCAAGTGGAGTGATTGGAAATGCTAAGGTGCTGGCGAGCAAGGGTCTAAGGTCCTCAGTGATGACTAGGGAAAATCTCATTTGCAGTCATATCTTTGTGAGAGAGAGAGAGAGAGAGAGAGAGAGGGTGCTTGCAGGTCACAAGTCTACGTTGGATCAATCGGATCGTATCCGGGCTTTCTACGAGATTCAAGTATAGGATGCCCTTAGCCTACTTCTTTGCTTGATTCCTGGAAGATTTTGTAGGTAGTGGCAACATCAGAGTCAAGATTTTTGGCAAAACATGATCAACATGCGTTTTAGCCGACAAAATCGAACGTATTCGACAGTGTCTGATTCCTAGAATCCAACCCATTGACCAGTTCGATTTCTAGAATCAGACTCAAATAAGCCCAGCCAGTCCGATCGGACATACCTGAAAATCGAACATTTTGAAAATTAGACCAACTCCAAATCGAACACACCACCTTCATCCGATTTTGAGAATCGGGCGAGAAGGAATCGGACATACCACCCCGTCCGATCCGACGCAACCATTCAGTCACAGCAATTGGACCCAGTATCATGTGCAATTATACACACATTCAAATCGGACCAAGGACCCCTATCCAATTTCGAGAATTGGGCATAACCCAATTGGACCAACTCAAGTCATCCAATCGGACACACCTTGTCCGATTGTGACAATCGGACCTAACCCTGTCCAATTCCTAGAATTGAACACTAGTAAATCATACATTTAATTTCCAAAATCGAACATATCGTGAGAAAGAAAATCTAGAAATAAACCTCAGCCAAGGAGAAGCGTGATCTGCAATAGAAGAACCCACCGAATGCCTTACAGGTAGTTATAGACCTAGAAATCGTAGTCGAACTATCTAGAATTGTGCCTGGTGTTGTGGGCTAATAGTAAGACCCTAACTTATGACCCTAATCGAGTTGAATAGAAAAGCAAAGCAAAAAACCCTAGAAGCCAATGAGGACAGCTAGTAACCAAACACACGACCCTATCAAGCCAACCCATAGACAAGAGTGCCGGAGCTGCATACACTTTGTTTTATCACTCAGATTGACTTTCAGCACTTGAAATACACTTAAGGAGAGCAAAGAGCCTGGTTGCGCATAGTGCACTGAAAATAATACACCCGCACACACATGCATAGAGTGAGGGTAAGTTGAGGACTAGTTGCAATTAACAAGGAACTCACTCAGACATAAAACCTTAAAGGAACCTACCAGTAGGAGAAGATCCCTGGATGACATAGAAGGATGATCAAATCCTCGAAAGTAGGACCAGGTGAATAACGCTCTACTGAAGAGCCAAACACAGCAAGGACCGACCCCATCAAGGAAGTGGATCTACACAACTCATTCACCTAATCAACAACTTGGTGTAACAAGAATCCCTAGACATGGAAGAGGGTAGCTTAGGCCAAAGAAGTTATGAGGAGCTTGACCTAGGAGACCTTGAAGTTGTCCAGTAGTTGGTAAAAAAAAATATGATGCTAAAACCCGGCTAGAACACCATGGTAGACCTATAGAGGACATCATAGTAGACCTTGAGGAAGAGAGGAAGCTAGCTCGTAGGGCTCTGCAAGGCCTAGCTACGTACAACCAGGACCAACAAACTAGGAGCTTGTGCCAAAGCTTGGAAATGCAAGAGATTCAGAGAGTGCTAGTCTTAGTAGATAGGAATCGATCGAAGAGCAAGAGAGCACTAGAAGAGGACCTCACATTGAGTGAGTTTCTGACAAAGCGGTTGCTAGATAACACGACAACAGAGCAAAGCGTTGCAGCATTAGCAACATCGCTACTAGCAGGGTTAGGGTTTAAACAAGGCTCTAAGAGCGAATCGAAAATTCCTATGATGGCAAAGTAGCTAGACAAATACCAAGCAAACAACAACCCATACAAATTTGTGGAACAATTTGAGCAAGTCTGTGAGGTCAACAACCTTATGGATCCTACTCAATGCTCCCAAGCTTTCAGACTGTGCTTAGGTGACAAGGGCCATAAACTTGGTACACAAGTTTGGAAGTTGTAGAGCATGCCAATTTCAATGGCTTGAAAAATCTCTTCATTAAGAGATTTTCCAAAGCTGGATACTCTGATAACCTGCTAGTGCAACTCATGAATGTCAAGCAGAGAGAGAAAGAGGATATTCGAGATCATATGTAACCCATGTGAGGAGTCTCTTCAAGAGAATCCCCATGGGTGAGAGACCAACCGAAAGAGCACTATCCATGGTATTCATTTTAACAAAATTCAAAGTGAAGAGCTCTACAAAGCCTTGGCCGGCAACTTGAGCTTACAGCGAGATGCACTGGCAAGGGTCTCTAAAGAAGCTATCAAAGTGGACAACCAGCTCAAGGAAAGAGACTCAAGAGGCTCGGATTGAGAAGAGCCCAGTGCCAGGAGTTCCAAGAGGGCCTCAACACTAAGTGAGAGAGAAGACCCAAGCGCGCAAGACAAAGGGAAGGGTACTAATTCGAGACAAGAGCTAGCAGAGATTAAGATGATAGACATAGCTAAACTACAGGAGATGATGAGACAACCAATACGCCCACACATCCAATGTGTGCATTGTGGTGGAAACCACTTTCCAACTGAGTGTCAAGACTCTGGGTCATGACCTTGCCCTAATTGTGGTAGATTCAGCCATGACACCATGCATTGTCGATTACCTCAGAGACTCCCATACCCGCAGCCTTACAGTCAAACCCTACCTTGCGAACATGCCACCTAAATTCTTTGGAAGGGGAGCCCCATTGGCTCTCCCAGCACCTAATGACACCAAGCCATCCATCCCTAGGATAGAAATAAATCCTACATGTATCCCTAGACTACCTGGATCCTACGTGACTCTCCCATTGAGTGACACTCCAGTTCACTATATGGATGAGCCTAGTAGTGACGAGCCTTATGTAAATCCATATGTATCGTACGATAAGGAAGGCAAGACAATCCTTATGGAATACCAACCAGTATCAGTGATGACGTTATGAAGAGGGAGAGCAAAGGCCTAGGAGCATAGACCCAAGAGCCAATCGTGTATTGGACTTATAGTCACCCAAGACACATTTCTTTGCGCTACCCTGAGAGGGAGCAAGCAAATAGAGATAAGGCTGACCTAACATGCATTGAGTGTAGAATCACTCATATCTTTGTTGATTGCCCTAGGTAGAGGCCATCTTCTGGTTTTGCAAACAAGCCATCGGTTCCATTGTGGTTGTTTGGTATCGAGACATTTGATGGGGAGGCCACACCTATCTTGTTGCATGTCATGACCTGCACAGGAGGAAGCAAGCTGGCATATCATTGCCAAGGCCTAGCAACCTTGACGCAACCTTAGTTGGAAAGAAGAGCCAGAGATGAATGAAGAAAAGACCATACGCTAAGGTCACCCTCAAAACCAAAAGTGCCACAACATTGCTAGTTGGAAGGATAGTCATGGACGTAGAAGAAGAAATGTCGGTCCCATGGACGGCTGAAAAGGAAAGTGCTAAGGTCAGGGAGTACCCCAGCCTGAAGTGCCAACTCGAAGCAATCAAGAAGGTGAAAGAGTGGGTGAAGGAGACCCAGGAGTACCTAAAGAATATTGAGCCAATACTAGAAGACGAGATTGATGATCTCTCAAGCATAAGCACGCCAATCTCTCTTCCACAACCAAGATCAAGGGAGGCGATGGCACCACAAGTTGGGCCACCTAAATAAAGTCTAAATGCTTTGAGCCAGCAAACTAGTCAAGGCCATTGGCTAAGAACTATAGAATTAGGAAAGAGGCAAGTGACTACCAACCTCCTCAAGACATGGGTGGCCACCCTTGTAACTCTAAGCTTAGGCAACCTGCGTAAGTAGCATCCAACACTATGGCTAGAGTTGAAATAGTGGGATGAAGAACCAAATGAGACAATTACCATAGACTTGCCTGAGCACAATGCTCAAACTCAAATACCAAGTTTGACACTATACTCCATACCTAAATCCTTGCACATTAATGCATTTTGGAAAGCTACGAAAATGCATGCAGTCCTGCCAGTCTTAGCGTTGGGGGATCTCACCAAAAAGAGGATCGTGGACACACTTTATTCTTTTAGTGACAGTTTGAATAAAGGAAGGCCCGGTCACACATTGTGACTGTTGGAGTTCTTATTTCTTATCTCTCTCTTTCTTGCTCTTGCTCTCCCGCCATAGCTCTTGAGTGCAAGCTTTAATCATTCTCACCTTTCAGCTGGTATCAGAGCACGGCTTCCTGACTCTTGAGCTTGGCTCATGGCATTCTCAGCTTCCCATTGACTCCCCACTTGCATTGGGTCTCCTTCCCCATACTTCATTCTCTTGAGCTCCCGTCACTCCCCGGCTTCCCGAGCTTCTTCCCGGCCTATTGAGGCACCATAAGGGCATTGACATTGAGGTATTGCTTCATTATTTTAGAGATTTATCTCAGTCCATAGGTCTAGGTAAACAGGGTTTTCACAGGTTATGGGCAACCATAGCTCACACCTCTTGGAGCTTCCTTCACCTAGATTTTGCTTCCAGCCTATCAAGGCTTGCTGATGCTTGGTGTAGGCCTTCTTTGACCCCCATTTGTGCCCCATTGTTGACACGTGGGATAGCAGACCCCCCCAACCAGCTCACTTTTTTTTTGCACCTGTTTCAAAATCTAGCCCAAAAATCACTCTTTTTGTCATATCTTGGGCATTCGGAACCCAATTCAGGTAAGGTAAGAGTCTAAGTTGGGATTTTGGTATGCTATGGATGCGAAAGTGATGTTGGATTTGCTAAATTCCGATGACAAAATATTTTGCAACAGATTTCAGGTCTGAGACAACATGTATTTGTATGCCTATGGCTTATCTGATGCTTCTACTGATGACTATTGATACTGAATCACTTGTGGATGTTATGCCTCTTATGTGAGATGAATTTGGAGCTAATTTAGCTCAGCCATTGACTGTTTTGAACAATCCCAGATCTATCCAAAATACGGCAGCCACCTGTTGCTTCAATTTTATGCTTACAGGTCCTGGCATTTGATGCCCGATTATGCTCGGTTTGGTGCCTATACATACGGGAATGTATGCCTATGGATTTAAGATTGGATTGAGAACTGATTTGCTCAGTTTACAGAGGTTATATGCTGTTGGAAACTTCAGGGTTGAAGCTATTTATGCTACAGTTGGGTTATGCCTATTGGTCACACGGGGTGCTCCCGGCTACTCGGTATGATGTCATGATGTATTTGGACTATGCCACATGTCTTGTTTATGCTCCGTGATGCTTTTGAGCTGAGATTAGAGCTCAATTTGGGTTTGACTGTCACTTCTTTGCAGCTAGCATTTCATCTATGACATGGTTTATGCCTAGGCTACCCAATACGGGTTATGATGTCTTGGTGAATGCTTTATGCTTTGGCTGTGGATGGTAGTTGTTTGAGCTCGTCTCGACATTCATTTGAGTATTCCCTTGAGCAGTTGGACATTGACTTGTATTTTTCCATTACGACTTGGATTTTTCCATTATGACCTTGGATACTATTGAGGCATTGTCTTGGTTACCTATCTTTGGTACTTTGACTTGGTTTGCTTGAGCTGTTGAGCTCGTTTATCCGCCTTTTGAGCCAGTGGGAGCATCTTATATGCTTGACCGACATTGAGCAGGAGGTTTATGCTATTTTGAGCATTTTGTAGGTACTTGAGACTTTGGGATCTCTTACACTTAAATGTTGCATGGTTCATGCACTAATACCTTGGAGTTGCTTTTGACCTAAGCTTGGGCTTTGCACTCTTGGGAGCATACACCTACTGGTGTCAGGTCTTGCCAGTGTTATGTATACTTTGCCCTATTTTCCAGGGGGTATGCCTACTTACTGATGGATGCTTTGGTGACATGTTTGGGTGTTTGATCAGGGTCTTGATGACTGTTTGGTGCTGATTTATGCCCGTTTATGGCTGGTCATGACTTGGCTATCATTTCTTGACTTGGTGCAGTGATTTGGTCGCAATTGCCTCTCACAGTACCCTACTGTCATTTATTACAGCAAGCATATAACTCCAGATTGACATGTATTTTTCATGCTAAAATATTTTGAAATGATGTACTTTCACTAGTACTTGGTGAGCAGCACCTTTGATTACACTTTTCTCGCCATTTTCTCTCAATTTTGGTGATTCTTTGGTCATTTTCTGCAGTAAACAGCAAGTAGTTTTGAACTGTCTACAGTCTTCCAGACTGCATTATGGCGAGTTCGTCCACTAATCATGCTATTTTCAACATCACTAAGCTTGATGGTACGAATTACTCTTATTGGAAGAGCCAGATTTGGCAAGTGTTGGTACAGAAATCACAAATCAAACCATTGAGGTTGAGTGGGCATCCGCTTGCAACTATACTAGATGAGGAATGGCTTGAGCTTGATGAGTTATGCAAGTCCACTATTGTATTATCTCTCATAGAACAGGTTCATTACAATGTATTTGAGGAAGAACAGAGTGCATGGCAATTGTGGGATAAAATCAAGAATCTCTATGACAAGAAAAGTCTAGCGAGTCAGATGTATTGGATGAAGTAGCTTATGGATCTGCGCATGAAGGAGAATGTGACTATGTCTATTCACTTGAGCCAGTTCCATGCTATACTCAAGAACTTGACTTCGTAGGACATCACTGTTGCAGTGGATGTCACTCCTCTTTTCTTGCTTGGTACTCTTAATGAGTCATGGGATGTATTCTGCACTGCATTATGTGCCTCTATTGCTACCTTGAAATTATCTGATGTTGAGAGTGCTCTTCTGCAGGAATAGGCTAACCGTAAGAAATTGGATGCCTCTCGTGTGTCACATGCTATGACAGTTAGAGGCAAGAATGATGGTTATGGAAAGCATGGCAGTGGCACTGGCTATGGATGGGATTCTCAGAAATCTCGGTCCAAGTATCGTGGGAAGTCACGTAGCAAATCCAGTGGTAGGAATGCAGATGTTACTTGACACTACTGTGGGAAAAAGGGCCATATTAGGCCACAATGCCATGAACTGCGCAATGAAAGGCGCAAAGATAAGGGGAAAGACAAAGTGCAGGATAAGTCTTCTGATCGCAGCATAGTGCCTGCAAAGTCCAATGTTAAAATTGAAGAGATCAATGTTATGCAACTTGAGGATGTTGATGATGATTATATCCTTGCAGCTTCTTCTAGTGCTTCGCAGATGATAGAGATACACTCTATGTATGCACAATGTTGGCTCTTGGACTCAGGTACGTCCTTTCATGTGACACCTTGCCGAGAGCAGTTTCATTCATACTGTATTGTTTCGGGTTCTGTGCGCTTGGGTGATGATAGCTCTCTTAATATTGTGGGCATTGGTGATGTTAGGCTGCAGTTTCCTTCTGGTAGTAGTTTTGTTATGCAGGATGTACGTCATGTACCTGCTTTGATATGTATTCTCATGTCAGCTGGACAGCTTGATGATGCAGGTTATCATGTATCTTTTGGAGACTCTACATGGAAGACCACTTGTGGCAGACTTGTGATTGCGAGAGGTGCCAAGGCTGGCAGCCTCTATCCCTTGATTGTATTAGCTTCTTCCCTTGATCATGTTTTGTCTGTGGGTTCTATCCCACATGTATCTCTTTGGCATGCCTGTTTGGGCCATATGTCTTTGAAGGGAATGAAAATGCTTTCTGGTTTGCATTACTTACCACCCCTTGATTATGCACGTTTTGATTCATGTGAGCATTGCCTTTATGGCAGGCAGACTAGGTCTACGCATAAGAAGTCTGGTAGGCCACGCATAGGTGAGCCCTTGGCATTGGTACATTCAGATCTCTGTGGGCCCATGCCTTGTCACTCTATGGGTGGTGCCAAGTATTTTGTTACTTTCATAGATGATTTTTTACGAAAATTTTGGGCTTATCCCATTAAGCTGAAATCTGATGTCTTGGCTGTGTTTCAGAGATGGCTTGCATTGGTTAAGAACCAGTCTAGGTATAGGCTAAAATGCCTAAGGACAGATAATGGGGGTGAGTATGTCTCACGTGCTTTTGAGCAGTTATGTGATGAGAGGGGTATTAAGCGTCAATTGACCGCCCCCTACACCCCCCAAAAATTGTTTGGCTGAGCGGATGAATAGAACCATCCAAGAGCATGTACGTAGTATGCTTAGCCACGCAGGCCTACCATAGAGCTTTTGGGCTGAGGTGGTTAGTACAACTGTGCATATCATAAACAAATCACCTTCTAGTGGTTTGGATTTCCAGGTTGCCGAAGAGGTATGGACTGGAAAACCTCCCTCTTATGCTCATCTCCGTGTCTTTGGATGTGAGGCATTTTGCCATGTGCCTAGGGACAAGAGAAGTAAGCTAGATCCTAAGAGTGTCAAATGCATTTTCCTTGGTTATGGGGATGGAGGCGAGATGGGTTACCGTCTCTGGGATCTGCATGGAAAGTCATCCACAGTCATGATGTAGTCTTCCATTAAGACAAGATGCATAGGCAGCCTGAGAGAGTTGTTGAGATCTGCAGGGTCATATTTTAAGAGGAGCCCAGGGCTACCGCACAGCCAGTTGGACAGCCTACAACTGCAGTAGATGCTCATGGTCAGAGTGTTGGATAGGCAGCTGGGCAGGCAATAGAGCTTGTCGTGAGGCGGTCTACTAGAGACAAACGTCCACTTGATAGATTGTAGCCCTCGATGCATTATGTCTTGGTTATAGATGCAGGAGAGCCTTTCACTTATGATGAGGCTATGCATAGGGGTGATAGTCACTCCTGGAAGAGGGCTATGCAGTTTGATATAGACTCCTTGCATAAGAATGACACTTGGGATTTGGTTTCCTTGCCTATGGGCAAGAAGGCTTTGCCATACAAGTGGGTATACAAGCTGAAAAGTACCCCTGGACACCCCAAGCCAGCATACAAGGCTAAACTAGTAGCAAAGGGTTTTAAGCAGGAGCATGGTGTGGACTTTGATGAGGTCTTTTCTCCTGTGGTTAAGATGACCACCCTGTGCTTAGTCTTGGCTTTGGTTGCTCAGCTTGACTTGGATTTATACCAGATGGATGTCAAGACGGCTTTCTTACATGGGGACTTGCATGATGAGATTTATATGGAGCAGCCTAAGGGCTTTGTAGAACCTGGCAGGGAGCACCTAGTATCCAAATTGAAGAAAAGTCTTTATGGCTTGAAGCAAGCACCTAGGGAGTGGTATCATAAGTTTGATGCCTTTATGCAGTCACAGGGCTACAACAGGAGTGCTATGGATCCATATCTTTACACAAAGAAAGCCCGTGATGGTTTTTTATTGATTTTGGTACTCTATGTGGATGATATGCTGATAGCAGGGAAAGCTCATGATGAGCTAGATGCTTTTAAGGCTCAGCTCAAGAAGAGCTTTGAGATGAAAGATCTGGGACATGCTGCTCACATACTTGGTATGCACATTAGACACGACAGGCATCAAGGACTCCTCTACTTGTCACAGAGGGAGTACATTCATAAAGTCCTTGAGCGCTTTCACATGCAGGATGTAAACCCTATTGGTTGTCCATTGCCTTCTTATGTGAAGGTATCACAGGCTGATTGTCCGTAGACAGATGAGCAGAGGGCCAAGATGGCCAAGATTCCCTATGCCTCCGCAATGGGTAGTCTTATGTATGCCATGATAGCCACTCGTCCAGATATCGGCTTTGCAGTTGGTGTTGTGGCACGCTATATGGCTACACCTGGCAAGAAGCATTGGGATGCTGTGAAGGGTATCATGAGGTACCTGAAGGGCACTGCAAATATGTGCACATGCTATGGCAGCCAGGATACAGAAGTTGTGGGGTACACTGACTTTGATTATGCAGGACATGCAGATAGCAGGAAGTCCACTTCCGGCTATGTATTCACCTATGTTGGAGGTGCTGTTTCTTGGATGTCCAGGGTGCAGAAATGCACGGCCCTTTCTACTACAGAGGCTGAGTATGTTGCAGCCCCACTGAGGCTTGCAAGGAGGCCATTTGGTTGGGTCGTTTTGTTGTTGACCTTGGTATTGATGCTATCCTTACACTGCATTCTGATTCTATGAGTGCTATTCAATTAGCCAAGAATCTAGTCTTTCCTTGCAAAGACCAAACACATTGAGGTGAGGTATCACTTCATATGTGGGGTCATTGAGGACAAGTCTCTTGACCTTGTCAAGATCTCGATTGACCAAAATCCTACAGATCTGCTCATGAAAAGCCTCTCTACAAAGCGCTTTGCCTTCCTTAGGAGGCTGATGGGCGTGGGATGAGATGACATCTTTCCTCATCCTATTGTACATGTGTACATGTTAAACTAACTTTTTTTTCTCTTTTCACTCTCACTAGGGCAGATTCACCTTTAAATGGGAGGTTGTTGGGGGTAAAGGCGCCTCCGCCTAGCCGCCGGTGTATTACTACATTGACAGCCACCGCCACTACACACTGCAAGTGGCAGGCGCCCATCACTGTCACTTTATTATTTATTCTTTTAGTGACAGTTTGAATAACCGGTCACACATTGTGACTGTTAGAGTTCCCATTTCTTGTCTCGCTCTTTCTTGCTCTTGCTCTCTTGCCATAGCTCTCGAGTGCAAGCTTCGATCCTTCTTACCTTTCACCACTGATCGAGACTACTAGGTTCAACATCACATTGGCTAACAAAAGGAAGGTGAAATCATTCGGAGTGTTGGAGTTCCCATTTCTTGTCTCTCTCTTTCTTGCTCTTGCTCTCCTGCCATAGCTCTCAAGTGCAAGTTTCGATCCTTCTCACCTTTCACCAACTGATCGAGACTACTAGGTTCAAAATCACACTGACTAATGAAAGGAAGGTGAAATCGTTCGGAGTGTTGAAAAATTGGCTAGTGTAAATCATGGGAATCCAATTCTGTGTTGACTCTATAGTCATGAAGGGAGTGGACTACGACATCCTACTAGGCCAACCCTGGATGCGCAATGCAAGAGTCTTGGAGGACTAGTGCAAGGGCTTTATCTTACTAGGCAATCAAATAGAGTCCATAAGAGTGGAGATGGACACATGGAAGACTATGCATGTTAACCTGGATGCTATCTCCACCATGCTGAAGGGCAACGGATTGACTAGGGGATCTTATGGGGCCTTTACCAAGTATATCTTGTGCCCTGAGGACGAGCAAGACTCAATGCATGTTCTTGATATCATTGACCTACCATTCTCTGACACTCAAGAGTACGAACAAACCATCAAGGCAACCAGAAAACTTGAAGAGATACCCTCAGCGCTAGCCTACATGATGACAGGAAGTCTATGTAGGAAGCGGTCATGTTCCAAGTCCCAAACAATAGACGATAGCTCTTGGAGATCTTAGGATATCTAAGGAAAAATTTGAATGGAAATCCAACCACAAATCTAAAGCCTCTCCAAGACCTCTTAGATGAGCCTAAATGGCCATGGTCCAAGGTGCACGATTTAAACTTGAGGTACAATTGAGTCTTAATCCTCGACTAGCAAAAAGAGAAATGTCAAAACTTGGAGAATGATGAGCAAATGAACAAAGACAGCTCTGAAAACGACTATGAGGACTATTATTCCTTTAGTGATGAGAGCAAAAGGGAAATTAATACCATAGAATACGACACCGGGGGATGTATAATCAAACAAATATGAGTAGACTCCAAACCATGTAGGTAGAATGCCCTTAGAGTAGAGAAAGAATTTAGACATAAGGACTACAATCGAACTTGGTTAGAGCACATAGGTGCAATTGACTACAAGCAAGTAGGCATGACCTAACTGAGTGATACACCACTACTACAAACAAACTCACCTTTTGAGCTATGACCACCAGGAGAGAGCCCCTCTTCTAACGAAGACGGAGAGTTCAATTCTGAGTTGAAAGTCAACTCAGATAGTGACCCTGAAATACCTCGACCCCCCAAGACTAGATGCACCAAGGGGGACTACCCGTCCACCTAAGATGCCAAGGATTAAGGGAGGAACAATAGAAGCTACCTAACGAAATGAAAATAGAAGAACAATAAAAACCGCAAGACATGCCAAGGTGATTCACAAAGTTCAAAAAGGAAAATAGAGTAGTGATCTTGCTGGGAGCCAAATGGCAAGGGCAAGCAAGCGAACCAATTGAGGGACCTGCCAAGGTCAAGGAGGTCAATTTAGCCAAGGAAGGGGAGATTCCACGACCTGTCTTTATAGCCGATGACTTAACTAAGGAAGAGGAAGCATGTCTCATTGCTCTCTTGCAGGATTATATAGATGTCATTACTTGGTCCCTAGAAGAGCTCAAAGGGGTAGAGACCCAAGTGTGGTGACTCACAACATACCCATGACACCGAATGCAACACTGGTCAAGCAGTGACTGTATGCCATGAATCCAAAGCATACCCATGCTGTCAAGGAAGAAATCAACAAGCTAATGTGATCACGATTCATCTATAAAATTGAACACACAGAATAGGTTTCTCCCATAGTCATTGTATTAAAGAAAAATAGAAAGATTAGAGTGTGTCAATTACAAGAAGATAAACACAACTACAAAGAGAGATAATTATTCATTATCGTACAATGAGCACATGCTCAAGAGAGTGGATGGCAAAGAGGCCTACAACTTCCTGGACGGCTTCTCTGGATACAATCAGGTGCAAGTACATCCCAACGACAGGCATAAAATCGCATTCGCCCCTGAATGGGGTATCTTTGCCTGCATAGTCATACCTTTTGGGTTGACTAACGTGCTAGAAACCTTCCAATGACTGATGTGTACAATATTCAAAGGCATGCTGAGGAAGGAGTTAGATGTCTTTGTGGACAACTTGTGTGTTCACTCTACTTGGCGAGAACACTTAGACGGTCTTTGAACGATGTCGACTATATCGTACTCTCATTGAACCCCTTGAAGTGCCAGTTTTGGGTGAAGCATGGATGTATCCTAGGATACATTGTGTCAAAGAATGGCATTGCCATAGATTTCTCAAAGATCAAGGTCATTGTTAATCTTCCATTTCCAATTGATTTCAAGGGTCTTCAGTGCTTCTTAGGACACAAAGGGTATTATCTGTTGAGATGACAAGCTCAACACATGCGGACATTAATGATGGACCGCCTGGTTAGATGGGTCCACACATCCACACTTTGCACGTCAATGGTCATTATGACTCTCACATGGCCACTGACTCATTACTTATTATATTCAGGTTGTTACACCTATTTACAGTTGGTATAGTTATAGCGCCAGTCGACTAGTGTAGTCGATTATGCATTGTTTGACTTAGAAGGCCACTTTCCTTTATGTTGTATCTTATCTATACTTTGTTTATATTGTAAAGTGTGTGTAAGAAGAAGAAGAAACCAGCAAGAAAACGTTTTGGCCTCCATCTCTCTTCTTGTCTCTTGAGTGAACTTCTCCTTGTGCATTCTATGTGTGTTCGGCGCAGCATCTTGAGCAAGTCCCCCCACCACGCGATTCTTGATATGGTATCAGAGCTGCACCACTGATTGAGGCTGGTTTTGAAGGCTAAATTGAAGGAGAGGAGCTAAGGATTCGAGCAAGCAAGCAACGAGTAAGAAGCTTTTCCAATCTCTACTTCTTCTCTTGGACAATGCTTGTGGAGGCATCGAAAGCAGGGCAGAGCAAAAATCTCAGATTGCAATGAGATCTGGTATGCAGGAAGAGTGCTGCGTATTCTACAGATGTGCCCTTTAGGGCTTTTCCCCTGCTATTTTGGCCATCCGAGGTCATTTCAGGCCCCGTTTTAGACTCGCAAGGTTGCGGATGGCAGTTTGAGATACCCTGCAATTTTAGTTGTATCTGCCATATATAGGTGCACAGGTTACAGATTTCAGATCTGTAAGTACAAATGTGTTTACCAGAAAATAAACACAAGGTTTATCTGCAAACTGGTTACAGACTGTATGTATTATTGAGCAGACAGTGAAAAAGGTTGTCTGGTGTATTGCTGTGCACTATAGGTCGAGGGTTGTAGAACATTTGCTTGCTGGTTGGTATTAGTTTTGTGATCATGGTAGAGAATAGTGGAAACCCCATCATTGAGAAGCTCGACAAGAACAACTACCCTTTATGGAAGTTCTGTGTCACGAAGTTCCTTACTGGAAAAGGCCTCTACGAGTTTGTTTCAGGTGAAGAAAAGGAGCCGGAGGTGAGTGATCCTCCAACTATAGAAGAGACAAAGGCACGGAAGGAATGGAATGCAAAAGACAAAAATGTCATATATTGGCTGTCTGTAGTAATTGACAATAATATGCTGGAACATATTAGAAATGCATAGAATTCATATGCAGCTTGGACCATACTTGAAAGTATGTTTTCCGTAAATACAAAGGCATGAAAGATTCAACTCAAGCAAGAGTTGAATACATTGAAGAAAGGGAATATGTCTATCAATGAGTATGCACTGAAGGTAAGGAGCATTGCAGATGCCTTGGCAGCGATTGATGCAATGCCTGATGATGATGATTTGGCGTCGTCTACCTTGGGTAGACTTAACAATGAAAAAGCTTGGAAGTCTTTTGTAACTTCCGTATATGTCAGAAAGCCATTTCTAGATTTCGATGAGTTGATCTCCCTTATGATCATTGAACAGATCAACATGCAGAGTGAGACATCTGAAAAAAGTGGTGAACAGGTCCAAGCTTTCTACTCCAGTTCAGGAAGGGGACGTGGCAGGTCCTCTTCAAGAGGCCGTGGTAGTGACAACTAGCAAAATAGATTGAATCAGCAATTTGGCGATATGCAGGTTTCAGGAGGTCGTGGTAACTTTAGAGGCAGGGGGAGCTTTAGAGGAAGAGGTGGATGGAAAAACAGAGGTTCTAACAACTTTGGTATTATGTGTCACTATTGTGGCAAATCAAGTCATATTGTAGCCCAATGTTATGCTAAGAAAGATGATATTCGCAATGGTAAGTTGCAGCAAGGAAACTATGCATCGTCTTCACAACAGAATGAAGACAAAAATAAATGTTTGTTTGTTATGCAGCATATGCTGAATGCTGTTACAAGAAAGGGAACACATGATGATGTTTGGTATGTTGATTCCATGCAGAATGGTTTGGAGAGATACAGGATTTGCAAAATACAGGTTATGTGCAGACGGGTAATGATTCATGCCACCCAATTTCACACATTGGAAAAGTTTCCTTGTCCTTGCATGATGGTAAGACAAAGAGTCTTTTAGATGTATTACATATGCCATCTATTACAAACAACTTGGTGTCAGTCGGTCAGATGGTAGAGCAAGGGTTACAAGTCAGATTTAATGCAAAGGGATGCTTTGTAGAAGACTTCAATGACAAGTGCAAGTTGGTTGCAAAGGGAAGTAGAGTTGGACATATGTTTACTCTGGATGCTGAAATTTCTACTATGAATGCTGCTATGTATGCTAAAGGAAAAGGTGTTGTTGCAGATGTTGAAATTTGGCACAAACGCATTGGACATGCAAATGTACAAAGGATGAAATTAATGTAGTCCAAAGGGTTGGTTACAGGTTTGTCTACATTTAGAGTTGCAGAATTTCAGAAGGTATGCGAAGCATGCCAATTTGGTAAGCAGGCAAGACAACCCTTTTCACATGACAAAGATGTAAGCAGAAATATCCTTGATGTTGTACATACAAATATTTGGGGGCCTACACAAAATTTTTCTCTTGGAGGTAGTTCATACTTTGTCACATTCATTGATGATTGTTCTAGAAAGTTGTGGGTATATTTTATGAAGAAAAAGAGTGAAGCATTTGAGCACTTTAGAACTTTCAAGGCTGCAGTTGAAAGAAAAATAGGCTTGAAAGTAAAGTACTTGAGGTCAGATGGAGGGGAAGAGTATCTCTAGAATGAGTTTAGTGATTTTCTGAGGTCTCATAGGATAAAGAGACAGTTCACATGCAAGTATACCCCACAGCAAAATGGTGTTGCAGAAAGAAAAAATAGGCATATTGCAGAAGTTGCACGGGCATTAAATACAATATTAGTAAGTTTCAGAATCTCCCAATTTCCATTTTTTGAATACTAAAAAGGTGGCACTCGGATAACATGCCCATAAGTTTCTCAAAACCATATGATGTGACCTATAATTGGAAAGCGCTTGAAAAATGGAATCTATTGAGCTATAGAGCGCTCGATTTAGAGTTATAGTGTTCAAGTTATGACAAATCCAAAGATTTCACTACAACAAAAAGGATTCATAGACGCGCTTGTAGATACAATATTTGAATTGTGAAAAAAAATGTCGGGTGCATTTATTAACGCGTCTATTTGTGCGTCTATAAAATCGCGTCTAAAAGCGTGCTTATGATCAGAGTTACATGCACACTTAGACGCGTCTATAGACGTGCGTATAAATGCACTACGTAAATATATAATCATATTTTTAAAAAAGTAGACATATTCATATTGTGCGTCTATACAAGCATGTATCTACGCGTCTAAAACCGTGTTTACTATGAAAGTTTGTTTTTTTTTCCCCATCAACATCAAATTGTATGCTTAGGGATAACATAGAAAGATTATTTCGAAGATTGGATATTGAAAACAAAACAATGTATGTAGCACACGAAATTTCATATATATAGATGAAGCGTTTTTACATTATGAGTTCTAGTGCTTGTGACGTCATGGTCGCAAGCACTAGCTGAAAGTAATACATATCAAAAATGAAAATTACAAGCCAAGGGGAGGCATGCATGCATGGGGCTCCTCTATATCTTCTTAGAAGAGGCATCATCATCGCTACCACTATCGCTGCTTGTGCCGCTGCCGTTGCCACCACCGCTACTACTAGTACCCCCTTCGCTATCCTCAACTACATCAGGGTTTGCCTACACAAAGGATTAAGGTATATAAATACCATTACAAACAATATATTAGAGTTATCTATACTTTTCATGTAAAAAATAAAACATACCTCTTCTGGTGGTGGAATCCTCATGGCGCGATTATATTGCTCCTCCGTGATGAGTCCCTCCTTGTAGAAATGCTGCCAAGTGGACGCCCGGTTATGACCTCGATGGTAGCCTACCTCTCTAGGAGTAAGCATCCTACCAACGATATGATACTACAAAACAATTTGAACATACAACGTATTAAAACACACTATATAATGAAGTGAAACAAATTACAAAATTTAATTTAAAAAAAAAATTCAAATAATACTTACAAACTCAGCCTCCCATGACTCCCTGCCACCCGATCCATAATGCGACGATCCCATGGTTGCCATCTAGATACGTCGTGCCTTTGCATGCTGGCGACTTGTCATTTTCTCCGCTGCTCTCTTCTTGGCCTCTTTCCACTCCTTGCGGTGGCAATTGGGTGGTTGGCCATATCTAGGGCGCCCCTGCTCTTGTCTCCGCAATGACTCCTTGGCGTGCGTCATAAGGTGAGACCTCTTGTTATGAAGCGCGTCTCTCACCTTTGACCGTCCCCAATCATTTGAGAATCGTGAATTGTCGGGATTAGGGTACCTTTTATGTACTGCCCGCAGCACCTCTTGCCACAAACCATTTTTTTGGTGCTTGAAGGGAATCATGCAATCTTTGTATGTGGCATGCACGACACTCCTCAAGTAGGCTATCACTTTCCTCCCCTCAAAGTCATGCAAGATACCACCAACATCAATGATAGAGTAGTACATTTGTGGAGGCTCACCTCTCTCATTTTCCGGTGAGGGTGATTGAGAGCCACCACCTAGGCAACCCCCACAAAGCCCTTGACCTCCTCGTCCTCCTGCACCACTCTCCCTCCTCCCTCGACGTGCACTACCCTCTACCTCACTCGATACACGTGCTTCTGCAGATGCATGTGCTTCGGCCGATCCATGTACCTCAGCTGATCCCTGTGTAGGCAAAGATGTGATAGGTGTCCCAGACATCACACTGAAAACCTCATTTGCAGTGGGAGGGCAACCAAGATAATTGGTCATCTCCCCCATGAATTGCTCCTTGTTGAATGGGGTGCTGGAGGATCCAGGATTCGACATCTATACAAGAAAAATCATATTACCCTGTGCAGATAAAACATATTACATACATTATCTATACCTGCGTCTCTGTGTGCATCTATACCTGCATCTCTGTGAGTGTCTGTCAGCGCGTCTCTATGGGCGTCTGTCAGCGCATCTATTTCCGTGTCTATAGCCGCATCTACATTGTCATCTGGACGCGCTGATAGACGCGCATAGTCGCACCATTTCTTCTCAAACTTGCTTAAAAAACAAAGCTAAAAAACCTCCATAGATGACAAGATCTAGCATGTGAAGAGAGAGAAGAGAGAGACAAACAAATAGAGAAACCAAACAAGATTGAGAGAGAGAAGAAGAACTCACATTCTTTGCTTGTTCCAACGGGTGGCGGCGGCTAGGTTGCAAGCTCCTTGTCCTCCTTCTCCCTTCCCTTGGTAAGTTGCTTTAATCTTGTTCTCTTCCTTGCTGTTTGGCTCTTGTTCTTTACTCTTTGGCTCTTCTTTCCTCCTGTCCTCTTTTTACTCTTATTTCCTTATCTCATTGTCTTCATGAAGTGATAGATAGAGACGAGTAGTGATGTCGAGCTCGAACTGTAGAAAACGCGCAAAAAACACAGGAAAGCACAGGTTTGAAAAGAAAGCCACAATTTTTTTTAAATTTTTCTATACTTGTGTGGCGCGTCTATCAGCGCGTGTAATGGCGTGTGTATATGCGCAGATAATTCCTGTTACACGCACTTACAGATGTGCATGAACAATTTAAGGAATCAATGCATGCATTTAGGGAATCAATTGACCTATGTGGTGACATATATAACAAAGCTTGAGGATAAGAGATAACACATTGGCAAGTCAATTGGCACATATATATGTAGTGACTTACCAGACCATCCCACTTACAATTGCATATTATCCCACTTACATATCAATAGCTGGATAAAGCACGAATGGTTTTTAGCTAGAGAAAGATAATGTAATGAAGATGTACACGAAAGAGATAGAGAAATGCATATTATCCATCCATCAATCAAAGATATGTACATGAAGTGCCTTGATATAGTAATTAAAGTATTGTCATTTTTAGGATGCTCCATTGACTTCTGCAAGTTCCTATAACCTTGAAGTAGAATATAGCCAACCACACTGTCCATGGAAGGAAAACTTAGCCTCATCAAATTAACCAAGTTAATTTACTTATACATTTCATAGATAAGAGATTTGTAGTTGGCTTGTTGGTATTAGTCACCAACAAGTGGACACACTGGCTAAAGATGATGAAAAGAGGACATGTGCACATTGGTTACATGTGGTCCACCTTATCTAAAATTATATGTGAGCTATAAGTGAACCTTGACATGATTGGAATAGCTTGCATATGCACAAGCCAATTGATTTACATCAATCTACTCATGCTATGAATTGGCATGCATGGCTAGGTTAAGTGCACAATATTAAATGAGACATGTGAGTATATATATATATATATTGCAAATGCACAAGTCAACCTTTGATTTATATATACATCCAATCATCATGCCCTATCCAATCACATTTGTATAGGGCATGATTGGATGTATATAGGGCATGAAATCACATATATGTAATTAGCTTTGAATGATTGGATGTATATTTGTAATACTCAGAAAGAAGTAAAGTTGGTAATGTATATCATGTCCTATGCATGTATATGCCCTATACATGTATATCATGTCGTATATACATGTATATCATGTCCGTATGATCCTATACATGTATATCATGTCCTATTATATGATCCAGGTGTAATTATGTCATATATACATCCAATCATGCCCTATCCAATCATGCCCTATTCAAAAAAATACTAGCTGTTAAGCGGTTTGGTCATATTCAGGTAACCTCTTGCTTGCATGATATGTTTTAAACTACTCAGAATCTTGGGAAATTTAAAGAAAAGATAGGATTCTTTGCCACCCAAGCCTACCCTGCTTACTCTATTGTTTCCTGAGAGATTGTTCCCACTGCATCCACAATCTCAGCCAACTTATCATTAGTAAGATCTCTAACATCATCCTCCATTTGAAATCAGCCTGTTTGTAAGGTCTTGTTCCACTAGCTGGCTATTATGTTTTTACATTTATCATTGATCTCCACAATAACAATAGCCTTCAAAATTATACCCAATTTGTGCAATGCCACTTCTTTCCCACCAAGGCTCGAGAATAAGGACAGAACTGTTAAACCTTGCGGATATAGTTCTTTCAGTTGTTGGTGAAAGACTGTACGCAATAGTATTGACTTGAAATGAGTTGCCCAATGCAATATACCGATCTAAAAGGGTAGAGCAGCCTCAAGTGTGGTCACGATCATATCCAAGCACCAGCTCAATCTCATAGGGTTCAAGTGGGGTAGCTTGGCCTAGGCTAACCCAAACCAAGTTCCATATTTTGCATGCCAGGACAATCTCATGTTGAAGATAAGAAGGTATCTTGCTTTCTTTGTGGGAAGAAAATATTTTTCTGATCAATCCACATATAGTGCTAAGGGCACCCCGTGTGTTTATGCAATTCAGCTTCTCTCTCGGATCCCATGGGGGCCAATACTTCTTTGTTTTCGAAAGCACCTCAAAGATTGTCATGGGAGCAGGGGGAAGGATCAAAAAAAGTGATTCCAGTTATTGGCATATACTCTCGCCCTTCTTCCATCTATTGGAAGGTTATAAACATAACCACTCAGCCTAAAGCATGCTGAAAAATATCTAGAGTCTGTGAACTCTAGATCTATGCCATTAAAATGTCATTTGATGGTCTCCCACTCTGAATTGGGAATGTTCTCAACATTATCAAATTAGAAAGAGGGAGGGCCTTCCATCAAACTATTCAATGGTTTTGGCTTGCTTTTAAAAAAGCCAGGAATTCCAAACCCCATGCCCTTTTTGAACTTGAAGGGTGGGATAGAACCTAGATGTGGACGTGATGTTTTTCCATTCATAGATTGAGTCTCGAGCCATAAAACACTGGAGTTTTCACTGGCACTTTTATCCAAGTCTAGAGTAGGAGTAATGTTGATCTTTGTTTTAAGACCCAAGTAAGTATACCATAGCTTAAGGGCTCTTTCATCTACCCAGTATATTTTGCTATAGACACCTCGTGAGGGTCCACCATGTCTAGTTATTTGAACACCTCGTGAGGGTCCAGCATGTCTAGTTTGATCTTTTATCTTT
The DNA here is from genome assembly GCF_053477565.2 of Lygodium microphyllum. Taxonomy (NCBI): domain Eukaryota; kingdom Viridiplantae; phylum Streptophyta; class Polypodiopsida; order Schizaeales; family Lygodiaceae; genus Lygodium; species Lygodium microphyllum. The sequence goes on along the minus strand of NW_028229548.1, from coordinate 341,486 downwards.
TACGACTGGTGCACATTATTCAATGCACTTTGGTGTGAGGGTAAACATCTTCGAACTCAACGTATAGATGAAAAGAGAAATACCCAAGACTGTGGTATCCTTGCTCACTTCCAGGATGCCAATGGTACTTCGAGTAATTATTAACTCTATTTTTTTAATTCAATGATTCAATATATGTGTATTCTTAATTCTATGGTTTTTATCATGCGTACACGTGCATGCTCAAGAATCAATTTTAGGTGGTTAAATAATTATTAAATTTAGTTTTTTAATGATGTGAATTGCAATTTTAGGTGGTTAAATAATTGTGTGTCTGCTGGCGCGTCTATATTAGCGTCTATTTGCGCGGATATATAGACGCACAATTCGCGTCTATTTACACGTACGTTTACACGCACTTATAGACGCTATGATAAATGCGCCCGACTTTGTGCGTCTAACATGCGTGTCTATGCCTCGTTTCTGTTGTAGTGTTTGACCATGTGTCCCAAACTTATGGGAAATTCCCATATTCCCCAATACGGTGTTATTAATGGCCGAAAAGAATATGGCCAAACATTTTTGGTCTGAGGCTGTCCATACTGCTATCTACATTATGAATAGAACTCCCACAGGTGTAGTTCATGGGATGACTCCTGAAGAATGCTTTACTGGCAAGAAGCCTGATGTATCACACTTGAAGGTATTTGGCTGTGTTGCATATGTTCATGTGCCAGATGAGCTACGGAAGAAGCTTGATCCAAAGGTAGAAAAATGTGTCTCTATTGGATACTCTTTAGATCAGAAAGGGTATAGCTATTATAACCCTATCACATGTAAGTTCAGAGTGAGCAAGGGTGTCATCTTTGATGAAATGAGCAGCTCTTATGCATCTAGTGGTGATGCATTGGATGATGATGATGATCATGACACTCATGTGGAGGCTGAAAAGCAAGAATCACGGACTCTTAGTGGACCAGAGACATTATCGGGTAGTCCTTGGTCTGGGAGACTAAGGATTAGCTCTACATCTTCAGGTGCATCTAGTAGCACTACAGGTAAGGACAAAGAAAATAATAAAGTATCAGATGGCATTGATGCAGTTCTTGATGGAGACTTCGGTGGCTCAGAGAGCTTGGATGATGATTCCTTCTGTCAGGACACCAGGTGTACAGAGAGCTCATAGTAATGTAAAGGCTCCATTGAGTGATCCAATGGTATGCAGATATAGCAGGGTTAGATACCCTGTTAAAAGACTTGGTTTTGAAGGTTATGCAGCTCACCATTATACTTATGTGGTGAAACTAGTTGAGGATGTTGAGTCCACTTGTTTTGAGGATGCTGTTGGTTATACTCATTTGGATACATCAATGGATGAGGAGATGGCTGCATTAGAGGCCAATAAGACTTGGGATCTAGTATCATTGCCGAAGGGCAAGAAAGCTCTTGGATGTGAGTGGGTTTATAAGATTAAGCACAATGCAGATTAGTAGGTACAAAGCTAGGCTGGTTGCAAAAGGCTATGCCCAGACATATGGCATAGATTATGAAGAAACCTTCAGTCTAGTTGCTAGGATGGCAACTGTCAGATGTGTGATTGCTTTGGCAGTAGCCAAAGGTTGGAGGTTGCAGCAAATGGATATGAAGAATTCCTTCTTGCATGGTGATTTGCAAGAAGAAGTGTATATGGATCAGCCCATCAGATTATGAAGATTTAGAGCATCCCACATATGTGTGCATGTTGAAGAAGGTGCTCTATGGGCTCAAGCAAGCACCTAGAGCATGGTCTGATAAGTTCAGAGAGTATCTTGTCAATACTGGCTTTTATGTTTTTGATGCTGATCACTCACTTTATGTGAGAAAGGGAGAGGCATGTTTGGTCATCATAGTCATCTATGTGAATGACTTGATTATTACAGGTGATAGTGATAGTGAGATTGCTGAAGTCAAGAAGAAGAAGTTTGAGATGAAGGATTTAGGTGAGCTAAGGTACTTCCTTGGCATTGAGGTGATTAGATGTGATGATGGTATATAGCTATCCCAAAGACAGTATGGCTTGGATATGTTGTCCAAGTATGGTATGACAGCATGCAAACCACTTTTAGTCCCGTTGGAGCAGAATGTAAAGTTGAGTGCTGATATTGGGGATGAGATAGAAGACCCTACTATGTTTAGGAGGATAGTGGGGAGTTTGATCTACATGACCATTAGAAGGCCAGACTTGAGCTACGCTATTGGTCTTGTGAGTTAGTTTATGCAAGTACCTAGAAAGCCACATTTGGATGTAGTCGGACGCATATTGAGATATGTGAAGTCCACATTACATTATGGACTTTTCTATGAGGCAGGTACAGATGTACAGGTGTTTGGATACACAGATGCAGATTGGGCTCGTAGTATGTCTGATAGAAGATCTACCAGCGGATACATGTTCTCTCTTGGTAGTGCAACAGTTACTTGGAGCAGCAAAAAGCAATCTACATTTGCTTTGTCGAGTACAGAGGCTGAGTATAGAGGTGCTACTGTTGTAGCATGTGAGGTAGTATGGATGCAAAAGTTATTGGTTGATTTAGATGTGCAGGTGGAAGGTCCAGTTGTCATTTATTGTGACAACATGAGCAGTATACAATTGGCTAGGAACCTTGTGTTCCATGCCAGGAAAAAACATATTGAGATACACTACCACTTTGTGAGAGAGAAGGTACTAATAGGTGAGATTGACTTGGTATATGTCAGCACATAAGATCAGATAGCTGACATCTTCTTGAAGGCATTGGGTACAGAGAAGCTTCAAAAGTTTCGAAGCTTACTTGGAGTTGCACATATATAGTTGAGCTTGAGGGGGAGTGTTGAGATGACAAGCTCAACACATGCGGACATTAATGATGGACCGCTTGGTTAGATGGGTCCACATGTCCACAGTTTGCATGTCGGTGGTCATTATGACTCTCACATGGTTACTCACTCATTACTTATTATATTCAGGTTATTACACCTATTTACAGCTGGCATAGTTATAGCGTCAGTCGACTATTGTAGTCGGTTATGCATTGTTTGACTTAGTAGGCCACTTTCCTTTATGTTGTATCTTATCTATACTTTGTGTACATTATAAAGTGTGTGGAAGAAGAAGAAGAAACTAGCAAGAAAACGTTTTGGTCTCCATCTCTCTTCTTGTCTCTTGAGTGAGCTTCTCCTTGTGCATTCTGTGTGTGTTCGGTGCAACATCTTGAGCAAGTCCCCCCACCATGCGATTCTTGACATTATCGACTGTTCATGTTGAACTAGGCATTGATTATTAGACCTCTATACAATATGTTCATCATATTTGAATGGGTTGAGGAATGCCAATGCACTTATGAGGAACTGAAAAAGGCTCTGGCCATAGCACCAATTCTGTGAGCCCCAAATTGGACACTCATGTTTCATGTGCACATCGACGCTTCAAAATTTACCGTAGGAGATGTATTCTGCCAACCTAGTGAACACAACCTGCATTACCCAGTGAGCTTTGCTAGCAGACAACTCATTGAGACCAAAATAAATTACTCGACAATGGAGAGAGAGGGCTTGGACATGGTGTTTACTGTAAAGAAATTTTGACATTATCTTTTTTTGGCTCTGCCTTTTACTTTCTTTGTTGACCATCAAGCCTTGTTGTATCTTGTTAACAAACCATGCGCTACAGGACGCATCACTAGATGACATCTTCTGCTTTTGGAGTTTGATTTCTTCGTGTGGCAGTGCATAAAAGGAAGCAGCATTACATAGCTAACCATCTACCTCATATTCCAACAAGAGAAGTAGCTAGACAAGGTATTGTGGATGAACTACCAGATGCGTATCTATTCCGCTTATCCAATGAAAAAGATTTGTTTAGAGTTGACATGATGTCATATTGGGCAGATGAAATAGTTTGAGTGCTTGAGCACGGACTGTCTGAATGATCAATAGAAAAAGCCTGACTTAGGCAACTCATCCTGAAGATCCAACCATATCAATTGATAGCATGCCAACTTTACAGGTTGGGGCAAGATGGGTTATTGCGTAGATGTGAGTGTGAGCATGAGATGCATGACATACTGAGAGGCACATAGCAGAATTATAGGATGACATTTTAGTGGAGACACAACAGCCTGCAAAGTGTTGCAGTCCCAATTGTGGTAGCCTACCCTCTTGTGAGATGCGACGTGATTTGTGAAACATTGTGTTCACGTTGCCCTTGCTAAAAGATGCAACTATTTGGATGTTGCATATAGCTAGGTAGATACATTGCAACTCATAGTCAACAATAGAACGAGCTTGCTTCTTAAAGGTTTGTCCTAACAATGATTTCGTGCCTGCATTCTTAGTGTTGGCCAACACATAGAAGATTTTTGCTCACTAACCACAACCTCGACCACCTTGGTTGCACCATGCGCATGCTCTTATTCTTGATGTAGCATTCATTGTTGATCTAATTGTTGTTGATATAACTACTCTTACTACTGCGTCGATAACTGCATCTGCTAATTCTACATCATAAATATTGAAGAAAGAGTTTGCAACAAAGTCTTCATCTCATTGATAAAAAAGAAAGAAGTAGTCGATGAAGTGGGTAGATTATTCAAAGAGTCTCCTATCTTGATTATCAAAAAGCGACGTTTTCACATCAGGTTCACTAGATGTCGCATGGGATTTGCGTAGGGGGTTTGTGAAAGTTGCTCACCGCCGCAGGGACTCTTTGAGATGGGAGAACTCACAATAATTAACCAGAAGATTTTAGTTTCAAGTCCAATGCTAAAATAAATTCTTGAATTAAGATACAGACAAGACACTCCAAAGACTTTCGGATTTAATCACAAGAGGTCTGGGAAAACAAAGTCAAATTCTCAAGCTGAGAGAGAAGAGAAGAAGGTGAGATATCATGATTTGTGGAAAGATCTTTAAGAAAGGCGAGGAGCATCAAGCTGAACTCATTTTTCATAGAGCGACTCACGATGATGGAAGCTTTGATGCTGGTGAGGGGTTTAAAGCTCGTCCTCAAGCCTTCTCTCCAAAATTTGATGATGGTCTTCAAAGAAGGCAAGGGATACAAGCTCAATCTTTAGCCTCTCTCCCTTGATTTGATGATGGCCCTTCTTCTCTTCTTATCCTCCCTTTTATAGTTTTTCTCCACTCCCTTTCACTCATAAAAGCCTAAGGCGGTTAGCTTTAAAGCTTATGCTTTTTTACTATTTTTCTCTTTTTTTTTTCCTTTTTTATTTTGTTGCTTTGTGCCTATGTGCAACTTGTTTGGATCACAACTTTGTCATATGAACTCTGAATATAGACATCTAGGTCTTAAACTAATCAAAACACATATGTTCGACAAGTCAACACGAGCAGAATTGCAAAAACCTACAAAAAAAGTTGAAAATAATGATTTTCATAAATCACGTCACTTTTCTGAATCTTCTATCTTAGATGACTTATTCCCTTCAAAATAAGTCACATTATATGTTTGGATCCATCTAAAGTGGGAACTAAGTCATCTAAACATGATACTAGAGATTTCAAACTAGTAAACCAGTCTTGCTTCTTGTAAATCCTGTAGAGATTCTATGGTCTTTTCAAGTGTGGACATGCAACACCACAACAACTATTTGCCAATTTGGGTCCAATGGTCATGGGTTAAGATATTAAAATCAGCTCCCTCATCCATCAATGCATTGATGGTGCATGTGTGCTTAACAATGACCGTCATGCTTAAGTAAGCTGGTGCTACTACTTCCTCATCCTCACCATCCATCTCAGTGATAGTGGCTACTTGTACGTGGATAGGGGGTGCTAGCATTGGGGACACATGTAATGGGTGTATAAGAGGGAATTACTTCTTTATGCAGCTGCCATTGAAGAAGCCTATGCCCTCACCTTCTAGGGTTTTGAGTTCTAGTTGTTAGTTCGACTGATGGTTTAGATCTTAAAAGGTCCTAGTCCCTGAAACTTGAGCTTTTGCATATGTCCTTTGACTGAGTACAGCAGTACTAAGTCGCCCTGTTCAAAGTTGCGCCGCTTGACATGCTTGTCAAACTAGTGTTTGCGTCTTGTCTTTTCGTATATTAGCGCATGGGTGGCTAGAAGTCGGGTTTTCGATAAGCGTTCAAGTTCAATCAAGCATTATGTTCATGCCTCCTTCCCATCCCATCTCTCTTGAAGGGCTATCCTGAGGCTTGGTACGAAAAATTCCAAGGGAAGGATTGCCTATGTGTACCATATGTCAATCTAAAGGGAGTCTCTCCTACAGCCGTCCTGTGCGGTAGGCCCACAAGGCCACCATCAGCGTGTTATCCCAATCACTGCGTGAAATAGAGATTACTTTGGTCAGGACATTTACTAAGATTTTATCTGTAGATTTGGCTTGATCGTTTGCTTGAGGGTAATAAGGTGAGGATTTTTTATGGATGATTAGGAAGGAGGATATGAGATGAGCTATCACTTTGTTGATGAACAATGTGCCTTGGTCGCTAACTAGTTCGATGGGGTAGCCAAACTCTGAGATCACTTGCTCCATAGGAACTTAGCAGTGGTCCTAGCATCATTCTTTCTCGTAGCTTGTGCTTCTACCCATCTTGTTAGATAATTGATGGCCACAATGATGTATTTGGCTTGTGAGAATATTGTGCCGCATGACTAATGGGTCCAATAAAGTCGATCCCCCATTTCTCAAAGGGTTTTCATGTGATAATTGAGATTAGCTCCATGTGATCCTTACGAATTAAGTCTTTAGTCCATTGGCACTCCTTCTAAGTCTACAAAGCCACCAGTAGAGAACTCCACCATCAAGCCTAAGCAGGGGGGGGGGGGGGGTCATGACTTGTCACCCAATACTGATGCACAAAAATCCTAGTTCAAATGGGTACCTAAGCATCAAGGAATACAACCTCAAAGCAGACACCCACATCCTTGCGGTACCAAGGCCCCATACTCGTCGAAACCTAGGAAGCCAAGACAAAACTGTAAACAACGACGCACGGTCAAAAGCATGATGGGTCCCAAAAATCTTGTTGCAAGCACAATGCTAATATGAGGGTAATCCCTAGATTTGGCTACCTAAAGCCAAAACAACCAAAATTGCTACTCAAACGCAACCCTTGAGCTTGGCCACACAAAACTGTGAGTTGGAGACACTCAAACCACAAGAGAAGTGGGCCACCAAGTCCATAGAACTGCTAAAATCTAGCTCAGCAATGCCTAAACCAATCTGTCGCCCAAAATCATAGCATGCTACTAATACAATGCCCAAATATCACGATGATGATACCCCTCAAATCTCAAACGCATCTAGTAGCATGCCAACTGCAACTACAATCCAACCCATCAAACATGAGGCCAAGCTACAACCTAAGGACCAAACCTAGCTGCAACCATTAGCTGTTGAACTCTCTAATGTTGTTAAACCTCAACCACCTATCGGACTTAGACCCTCTTATAAGCGGCGATCAATTCTAACCTTGGTCACAGACTTAGCTGAAAATACTAGGGACGACTTGTTTGATTGCCTAAGACGCTTGGACGCTACTTTCATGGCATTGGCTAAAATCTACAATCGACTAGACTTAGATCTCTTAGAAGAACGTATAGCAGTGGAAGTACGATGTCGAAGGGTTTTCAAAAATAAATTCGTGTCCACAGAGGACCTTGAAGAATTTCAAGATAGAAGATCAATCAAGCGAATAAGTAAGACAAGAAAATGAGCCGTACATAGTCAGACATGTCTTTGACAATGCAACATATGAGCTGACAGAATTGGATGGGACAGTGCTTAGAGTGCCAATTGCAAGAAAAGAATCAAGATTTTCAAGAAAAGAGATGAGGAGGATTATGCATTGGAAGATTTTGCAAGAGAAGAGCAATGAGAAGAAACTCCAATAGAAGAGACAGATGATATGAAAGATAACCTTGCTGATATACCGGAAATAGACAACGAAAAGATTGATCTGTTCGTGGATCTTGACGACAATGAGCATGGGTAGTTGGCCCATCCGGAGGATGCGTAGGATCAGAGGGGTGGAAATGTCATGCTGCTGCGTATCCGAGGTGTGGAATCCACCAAAAAGTTTGTGTGTGACATTCATGTTTTGTGTATACCTAGTCGTTGTGTTTGCATTTTGTTCTGTGTGTGGCTTGTGTGTTTGTGTGTGTATGAACCCTAGCTTTCCCGTAAGTGTGTTTCCATTTATCGTCTCAAACCCATGTGTGTGCTGGGACTTCGATCCATTGTAAATAATATTATCTGTGTGCATTTATCTGTGTGTGTGTGTGTGAATGAATGCTTGTGTGTGCGTGTGTGTCAAAAATATTGAAAAAATCGATGCCAAGGTAGTTTGCTGAAGTTGTCAAAGGGGTACAAGAAATCTTCGATCTAGGATAAGAAGAAATACAAAAATGCCCTACAATTGGATGATTAGGAGACTTGATGAATGGGTGAAGCTGGATTAGTTGGAACTTGATTCTACCGAACATGAGGGAGATGAAAAAGTTGATGATATGGCTGAAAGTATGGAAGCCTCAGATTCTCATGATGCTTCAGGAAACCGTCTTCTCCTTGATGTTGGCGCTGAAAACCAGAAACGATGCCCTGAATTTGAAATATATTGATCCAACATACATGATTCGTGCAATTCCAAGCAATGCAGCAAATAATGTCTATTGCACACTTCTCACTCAGAGTGCTACTCATGGAGCCATGGCAGGATATAGTGGCTTTACTGTTGGACCTGTTAATGGTCGGCATTGTTACATACCTACATCGAGAGTAACTGAGAAACAAAAATGCATCAGTATAACAGATCGGATGTGGGCAAGGCTTCTATCATCAAACAATCAACCACATTTTATGCACACTAATGAAGGAGCAGAGTCAAAAGTAAAGAAACAATTGGATGCCCTTGTTCGTGTTTAAGCGAACATTTTGGAGATACGGTAGAGTGTAAAGATTCAAAAATGTGCCTAGAGCTTCAACCTAGTCACTCTGGAAATATTGGAGCACAATCGTATGCTCCAATCGTAATGACGACATTCTAGGGATACTGATTCCAAAATCATATACCATAATTGCATTTGCACACGGTGCCCGAGTCAGTAATGCGTTGATAGTATTTTGGGCTAGGTGTTTTTTAGTGCGTTGATCCATACTTTACCGGCGCGACAGGTCTTGGATCCAAAGAGAAAACTGATTTGACATCGTGTATTCCGAGATTCTTGTGTGTGTGTGGATGGCAATTATCTAAAAGATCTGACAGTGCTAGGTTGTGATTTGGCAAAGGTGGCTATAATCCATAATTCTCCTAAGGCTTTTGGTTTTCAGGTTGATAATGGCATTCCGATATAGAGCTGGTTTGATGATAAATCAGATTGTACACTAGCAGGGCTCTTGCCCTTTTTGGGGACTTTGGTTGGTGTCGATGATGTGCGGCCAATTATTGCAAATAAGTTCAATCTGCGATGAGTCCTGGATTTATCGGCACCTCCGTTGGTCCAGAGAAAGAAGAAAAGCACACTCTGATATAAAAAAAGCATGGCCGCTCATCTTGGGAGGAAGAAGACGAGTCTTCTCTGGGAAATTCATGGATGAAAGGAAGAGGCGATGAATGAGATTCCTTGTTGTCTATTAAAGCATCCGTGAAGAGGCGCATGTGTGTTAGATCACCATCAGTGGTGGACAGTTTTATGAGATTCGAAGCATCGCTGAATTGTGCTCTTTGAGGGCATCCAAGAGCTTGGAAATTTATCTTCAGTTCCGTCGATCCAGTGGGATGACACGCTTTGATATGTGTGCAAAATCATGGTAGTCCGTCCTGAGGAGAAGAAGAACAGCCTGTCTTGAGGAGAAGAATAGCCATCCTGGGGAGAAGAAAAACAGTCATCCCTGGGAGAATAATAGCAGTAATTACAACCAGTACTTGAGCTTGGAAAATAGTATGTTCTCCCATACGGTGCTAATAGATATGGTTTGAAAAGCTTTTGAATTGGAAACCCCTCATCCAGAAGTTGCAAAGCTTTCTTCTAATCCAGATGATGGCGTGTCAATGCTTCATGAAGAGCCATGTACAGATGCTCATCCCACAGCAGTTTCCTCTGGAATTAAGTACCATCAATCCTTGAACCATACCATCAAACTATCTTGAAGGAAGAAGTCGTGCTGTCCAAATTTCTAGCTCACCGATTACTATTTCTGTTTTTGATGCATGTGCATCATGGTAAATTTATGGCAGATCTAGGAACAGGTCAGACTGAAGGCTAACATAATCTATAAATATGGATAATTTGAAGACTATCTCTAGCCATAAGCTATCTCAGTATCAGCAAATAGCCACCATGATGGAACTTGGATCAGAAGATTATCCACATTCATCCACTTTCTCACTCATGGATGAAAACCATACTCTTGGAAATTCTCTTCGATATGCATGGGTGGCCTAAGCCCGGAGGCCGCTTGGGTTTCTTCTTCTTGTACCTTGTATTTGTTATTGGCAGAAATAAAATAGAGTCTTGGCGTCATTTTCTCATCTTGCTTATTCGCTTGATTGATCTTCTATCTTGAAATTCTTCAAGGTCTTCTGTGGACGTGACTTTGTTTTCGAAAACCCTTCGACAACGAACAGTCCCTTGCTCTTGGGAGGAGCCGAAATTTGCATTTGTTAAGGCTTTCGAAGCAGCTAATGAGTTAATTGCAAGATATCCAAGGAACAAGCAATCAAACTGTGTCTCATTATGTCGTATAGCAAGAACACGATCATGGCCGACGACCATGGCCACAAACCAAGAATTTGAGAAGTTGAAATAGCTTGCTGACAACTACTCCTCCTTCTTGTGGAAATGGTACACTCTACGACTACAATGGGAGCTAGAGGGATGCCAAAATAATTGCCAATGCTAAGTAGCAACACACAATAAAGGTATCCGAATACGACCCAAGCTATGTAGCTCCAACTTCATATAGGGTATTGACTACCCTCCGTAATCGACCCCTCAAAGAACACATTAACAAACATCCTTATTTAGATCGCATCCTCACTAAGGAGAAGTTGCATGTTGCTAGCCGAGTGGACTTTGGTGATTTATTGCTTGATTTCCTCACTTACATTAGACATGTAGGCATCCACCCTTTTGATATGGATAGCTATGTTAATTTATAATATAATCTGAATTTCTACGCCTGGCTCATGCAAAAGAAAAACACTAAGATTATGTGATGAAGACTCTTCATCCTCTAACCCTTTAATCCTAGGAAGGATTCTTTTCATTTTAGAAGGGGGAGGGGTAAGGTGAATCAAACCAAACACATAAGGAAAACAATAAAGGAAAAACACACATTGCAAAGGTAGGATGCAACAACTTGTGATTGAGGAAAATTTCAATAAAATTGAAAATCAATAGACTACTTGGAGGAAACAGTCTACTTCTGCACACTCAAACATTTCAGTTCAGCAAGTATGTAGTCATTTCTTGTTGCTTGTAATTATTCTGAAAAACACTAATGGTGAATATGGCTTTATGACAAGCACCTATCATGGCAAGCCAAGTAAAGGATGACAAATTGCCTTTTTCAGAAGAAGAACAAGCAAACTACGAACTTTCAGTGGGAATACAAGCCTTCAACCAGTTCAAGTTTTGGCATATCTTAACCTAGAAGACATGACCATTGAAGAATGGGCTATGAGTCAGATCATTGAGCAGTGCAATTTGCAAAAAATATGTGGAAGTAGTAAGCCAAGGGTGGACTACTTTCACAGTGTAAAGTTCCTGAGGACTTTCCACAAGAACCGCAACACCATAACTGTGCATGAGGGAGAGGAAAATTGTCAAGTGCAAATTGAATTGACCCCAAAGCTAGTGGAAAAGACATTGAGCTTGGCAAAAGAAGTAGAGAGGAAGTCGAAGAGAGATGTATATGCCTTGCTAGGAATGAACAAGGTAAAGGTCAACACCAATGACGACATCAGCTTGGCAGATATCCTAGATCCCGAAGTCCATTTCCAAGACAAGATGGTGCACATGTTATTCTCTAGTCAAAGGTACAACACCATCATGAGCCGCATTAATGTCCTCCTACTTGAGAGCATCACAGAAAGGTCGCTGGATGAGGCTAAATGTATATCAATCCCAAGTGTAACACCACACTTCAATGCTCAATGTTAAGCATTAGATGTAAAGTCTAGAGCACAACCATGATGCCAAATGAAGAGGAGTAGCTATTGAAGGTCTTGAGCATGCTAAAAACCAAATCTACATACCCATGCTTCAGCCGTGAAGAGATTGGAATACTGGTCCAAGTGTTGGAGATGATGGGGAGGGTCCCCAAGTGCCCAATGATGGTTGCCAATAAGCTCAAATGAAGAGGGAATCTTCAAGCTTCAAGAAGAAGCTTCAAATCTAGCTGCCCTGCTTGTAGACTCTTCACAATGCACTCTTCTTCAACTTCACGCTTCTGCACCTGAAGAAATGCCAAGCTCCCGATTGCCTGAACCAAGCTCTAATACCACTTAGTTGAGTTAGCTACAATAGAGCTTCTCTATAGAGATGTAGGTTGAGAGAGAGAAGAGATAGAGATACACGAATTGTGGTACTAAAGAGTGTACCGGAATAATGTTTTAGATAAGTATATGTACTATCTACAATGTGGGACCTTATGGGCGGCGGGACACGGGCACTACCCTTTATTCCAACAACTTTTTCAATTTATGAAATTGGATGCCATGAATCATTACCCATATGCACATAGCTGGGATTTTTAAATCTTGCATCTCTACAAATCATTCAGCATGGTTTTTCATATAATTAGATACACGTAAATTAATATACCATATGTCATCATGTGTTCCATTTCCTATAACTGAATTCATCATATGTTGCATAATAAACAAATGCTCATTTCTATCTTCATTCTGTTATGAAAATGCTGCATAGTTTCCTTGCTAAATTTTACTAGTAGAGATATTATCCTCCTTAGCATAATACTAGGCTACAATATGACCTATTTTGCCACAATAATGACAAACAATACTAGAATTGCTAGAACCTCTATTCCATCATCCACCTCTTCCTCTAAAGCTCCCTTGCCTCTAAAGTTTCCATGGCCTCCTAAAATCTACGTTTCATTAAACTAACGATTTAACATGTTTTTTTTAAAATTACCAACATGTCCCATACCATGGCCTCTTGAAGAAGATATGCCACATCCCCTTCCTGAACTTAAGTACAATGCTTGTTCTTGTTTATCGCTTCTTTCAAATAATTCACCCTGCATGTTGATATCTTAAGTGATCATGAGAAAGAGCAAATCATTAAAAAATGAAAATGGTTTTTATACGTATATAGAAGTGACAAATGATTTCCAGGCCTTCTCATTATTAAGGCCATCCCAAGTAAATAAAATCAAATCATTATTATCAAGCATTGCATCAATAATTGCTAAGACATCTGCAATGCTTTTTACTTTCAAAACATACTCATTTACGGGCATCTTCTCTTTCTTCTAAGTACGCAACTATTTCTTGAGTTGAATATTCGATACCTTTGTGTCATTAGGAGAAATATGGACTCTCTTTTTTGCGCGTTAAGGGATTTCTCTCACCTCTCTCTCTCTCTAAAACGAGATTCGAAAATAATGTTAGAGCAAGAGGTTTTCTACAATCAAACAAGTCTTGTATTTGTATTTTCAATAGATTTTACCTATTATTTTATTCTCAAACTGTAGGATACGGTCACTTTTTCTCAAAATTCTCATATCTAAAAAAATACAATTCTATTTACTGTAAAAATGGAGCCAATCATTAATATATGACTCTTTAATGCCCTTATGACTTTTCAACATGAAAATATATTAGAATCATTCTCATTCTTGCTTCTTAAAAGGGCGGAAGTTAAAAAATGATATAAAATGATGTACACATCATATTTTAAGATTATTTTTTACACAGAGACACCTTTTTGACTCGAGATTTTCCTTCTAAACTTTTATCATTTTTGGACAAGTATATGCCTATTTCTGGGCATTTCTTCATTCCCTCTCAAAGCTCTAGTTTTGTCCAAAATTTTATGTACTCTTCTCCTTCCCTCCAAAATATGGTTTCTTGCATACGAATTCTTCTGAAACAATACTCAGTACTATCTTGCATACGAATTCTTTCATACGAATCCTTAAGTATCAATTCATAGAGAGAGGGGGGAGAGAGAGATAGAGGGAAAGAGGGAAAAAGTGGAGGAAGAGAGAGGACTGTGTGAGATGAACTAATAAAATAAGTGAGAGAGTGATATAGAGTAAATTAGGGTAGAAGATAAGATAATGTTATTGTTCTCCTCTAGCCAAGCTTTTGTATAAATGTGCTTAAATATCTTTGATCAATTCTTCTTGAGGGAGGGAGAGAGAGAAAGAAAGAATATTTTGGATAGAACAGAAGATAAGGTTGGATGCTCATTAGAGGTAGATTAAAAGCTAAGGTTACAGGCAGATTAGGGGTTGATTAGGGTCGATCATGATGACTGAAATCAAAAGAAAGAGACAAGATCCAACTGGATCAAAAAAGAACACAGATATAATGAATCAAAGGGGTGTAATTGTGAGATTTTAATGTTAATCCAAGTTAAAATTGGCATATATTTTTCTTTACACAATGTAGGTGCAAGATGTACCAAGAGAAAGAGAGATATTCACTTTCAATTGGAAGATGAATATGTACCAATGTTCAAAAGAACTGTAAAAAGGGATGATGCAATAAGATACAGGATGCAATAAGAAAGAAACGTAGGGAAAAAAGACGTGGACCTTTGGGTTGATAGGAGCATTTATCCACCCGATCCAATCACTCAAAGGCCACCACAATTTAAAGGGCTTACATCATTTGTAAAGTTCATTTGTGAAGGCAATGAAGGATTTATGGACACACATGCAGACTTGTCACACAAGGATTCACAGGGGTTCATCAAGTTTTGATAAATATGCATACAAGATTACAATGAAATATACAATCTTTGATGGAAAATGATAGATTATTGGCTGAGAAGGATAGGGAGAACTAGAGCCTACAACAAGCAATGGATGTCATTGAAGATGCTATGCAAGCTACACACATGCAAAATATGGAGTTACAGTCTAAAGTTATGGACTTGGAGAAGGAGAATCAAAACATAAAGAGGAAGGTCACAAAAACTTTGAAGATTGGGCCCACCTTAAAAACAAAAGAAGCACGTCTGCGCATCCGATTAGTTAAACCAATTCACCAATTAACCAAATGAAGTGGACAATATCATAGACGGATATATGCTCAATCTTCTACAATGAGAAATATGTCCCCTTATGCTGCAGAGAATGATACTATTGCCAAAGTCCTAAGCAAGGATATGGTCAAAAATGCATTGGAAAATCTTAGATTCAGGGACATTGTAGATGGTGTCGCAAGTGAACATCTTAGGTATGTGAGAAACTTGTTTACTACTACAGATGTTCAGGGATTATGTGACAAGGTGGGAATGAGTTTTGAGTCATATAGTATGCTCTATCAACAATTGGATACATGATTTAAGGAAGTCTTCAAAACTAAGCAAGTAAGGCCTTTGCCAAAACCATTTCACATGAAGAAGGCTCGAAAACAACTAAATGAGAAAGTTTTAGAACTAACTGGTGAGCCAATGTATCTGGAAAATACATACATATTGAAGTATGGTTCCAAAGAAGTTACATTTGTATTAAATGCATCCAACATCTTTATATTGGATATATGTAGGGTTCAGATTGCTACGATCAAGTTCTACAATATGTCTATGGAAGAATGTAGAGGCAAGCTTAAGTTTCTCCTCAAACTTGATGAGAGTGAGATTATTAAGGGGGAAAAACTTGAACGTGTGAGTATAAGTACTTATGAATCGAGCATTGGATCCCAACATCAATGAAAACCATCCTTTATACTTCACTGTACAGTCAAAGAATGAAATATGGTGGCTTGCAGCATTGGAAGTACCAAAGGAGGACCATGAAGTACTTAAAGTTTTTTTTAACCCCACTAATATACCCAAGGTTATTTAACATCAAAATAAGGGAGAAATTTTATACATCAAGGGGTTTGGGGACTATCAAGTTGAATGGCATCTTATAGGTGATTTAAAAACATTGAAGTGTATGTTTGGTTTATCAAATGCAATGAATGCAAAATTTCTGTGCATATACTGCATGCAAATTAGGAAGAAAGGGAAAGATGGAAAGAAAGGATGGCTTGCCAAGGCAAGACAACAAGGTGCTCCAACACGTGATAAAAAAGTCACGAGAAATGGAATGCTAGTTTCAGTGGATCCAAACTGGCGCCCTATTTTGGAAATACCACTAACAAGGGTTCACTTTTGTACATTGCATTGTTTGGTTAGAATAATTTAGAAGCTAGTATAGGAATATATATGCTTTGCATACAAGATGCAACATATGTCAAAAGCTGATGCTATATGCAACTCGGGTAAGTTACTCTTGAATATATGTGTACATCACGTGGGTTCAAAATAAGGTATTTTTAAAATATCATTTTTATACATTTTTTACATACAGAATGGTGTAATATAAAGGGTTTATTTACAGATTGAATAGAAAAGGATTATGTTTTATTCAAGAAAAATTCATAGACAAGGATATTTATAAATAGGCCTTGAATGCACATGATGTAGATGATATGCATATAGTAACTTCCTTGAGACATGCATGAAGGTAGAACAAGTCCTCTCTGAAGTTGAATTGCATGGGGGCCAAGTAAAAATAGAAAAGGACGAGAAAAAATCGAGAAAGAGCGGAAACATCCCTTGTAAACCATTCTTTGGCAGACCGAAGGCTAGGAAGTTTATATCTCCACCTCAAGATGAGGAAGGCAATATACTTGTAAAACAACCAAAGAAGTATGAAGCATGGAAAAAGTTGCACCTTGTTACAAATTGGAGCAAGGGGGACGAATGAGAATTGCAAAGGCACAAGTGTGGATACACCTAGATAGATTAGTAGCTCTCTTACAAAAGTTGAGGTTTAGAGATGGTGATGCCAATACATTTAAAGAGACAATTGCTAAATTTCATAAATCTATAGTGGAGGCATGGACAACAAACACTATAACACACTACATGGTCAGTATTGTCATCATTACAAAAAAAAATCATCATTTCGAATTAGTTTGTGTTTCTAATCTCTCTTCTTGTGTAGCATATACTGGAAGCACATGGTTCGTACTTTGCAAATCAATAAAGTTTTCCAATATGGTCAACTCAAGGCATGGAATGATCTCATTGGCAAGCTCGTTGTGCTTTTCAAAAGGCAAGTGATCATGGAGGTGGCATCAATGATTCCAATTCTATGAGGCAATTATTACAATGGTGGTATAGGAGATTAGAGATACAATACGAGGAAAAATGAAAGAAGTCCAAAACCTCTTGAGCAGAATTTATAAGTAGAGAAATATATGAAGTGAGAAAAGAAATATATGAAAACAACACATCCAGACAATGCCACGCAGAATGGTTGGCAACCCAAGAGAGAGATGACAAGAAATGGAGACCTAGATAAAGATAATACTTTTGATGCACTTAGAGTCCACGAGAGAGCATAGAGGTATGCAGGATATGACACATCAATACTCCTAACTTTAACATGATATGTCTTGCAAATTTTGCTTAAAATTTCGAAGGCTTGTCACTATGTTTTTCAAAGTCGATTTCAAACTATGTTTTTTACTTTTAAAGTTCATTTATACCATAGTAAGTTAAAAGTTTCGTACTTAAGTCACAAGTCTCTCCTTTCTTTTTTTCCATTACTCTTCACTCTACCCTCCACCTTTCTATCCTTCATCATCACAACCATGGCACGTTCCAAGATTCCTATCAAGAAAGCACCTGCAAGAGCAAGAGCTCAACACTCTTCCAAATCTAGTAAGCGTATTGTGAGTGATAAAGATCCCTTGGTGGGGCTGATAACAATGGCTCTATTGTAGCTAATAATGGTGGTGCTAATGTGTCCAACAATGGTGGCCCTAGTGTGGTCAATAATGATGGTTCACCATTGTCCCAAAATGGTAGCCCACATGCTCCAGTTGCTCCATCTCCCACTACTACTCCAACTGGTAATACACATCCTCCAACACATAAGAAGTAAAGATGGAGACCAAGCACAACTGCGCTATGTGAGATAAGGAAATTATAGAAGAGTGCCAACTTGATTATTCCTAAGGCACCATTCTCTAGGTTGGTGCGAGGAATACTACAAGATCTGCAGTTAGGCCATCATCACAGTTCTTTTCAAGAAACCATGCAAGGAACATGGGGCGATGGTCAAGCCAAGCCTTGCTTGCTCTCCAAGAAGCAGTTGAAAGTTACTTGATTGATCTAATGGGTGATTCTCAACTTTTAGCCATTCATGCCCATCGTATCACAATTAAGCCCATACATATGGTTCTTGTTCGTAGAATCCACAACAACAAGGATGCATTTAATCTTAATGTCAACAATATGCTTTGAGAAGCTACCTTGTAATTGGATCTATGTTTTTAGCTCAAATTTGGTTGTAGATTGTAAGGAGCTTAGTTTTGGTTTATATTTCTAGTAGACCTTCAAGTATTTCATAGTAGTGGTCTACAAAATGGAGCTAGATTTTGCCTAGCTCTAGTTGTACTTGGTTCAATGCACTATCTACCGTGTATTTCATGGTTTCGTAATGCCAAATCTGATATTTGATATTCTATTTTCCCATGATTTGCATTATGTGTATTTTCAAGTTTCTAATTTTGAATGTAATTTTGTTGAGGATAAATTCAATGTGTAATCATGCACACATCATTGATCACTTGTACATGGGCCGATGCACTATATCTTTACTGTATTTAGTGGTTTGGCAACACTATATCCGATATGCGATATTCCATTTGACCCATGACATTTTTTGTGAATTTTTAAGTTTTCAAATTTTCACATAGTTTGGTTGATAACACATTTAATATGCAGTTGCTCACACTCGGTGTGGTGGTGAGTTTTTTCGTTATCAGTGAAGTATAATCCAGTTAATGTATTTTTAAAAATGATTGAACCATCAATTTTATAAATCAAAATTTGGTAAAACTTTACCCACATGTCAGGCATCATAAAAACTCATGGATATTAAAAATTGGCCCCATCAGAAGTCTTCGAGACACTTGTCCGGAGCCTCGCATTTGGACCCTAAATCTTGGGATTCAGAGCCTCAAACGCCAGCCTTCAGACAGGTGTCCTAGAGACCTCTTATGAGGCCAAGTTTTTTTGGGGTAGTTGATGTATCCTAGAGGAGTCCACATGTAAAATTTCACATCAATCGAATCATCGGTCATATTTTTCCAAAGCATGGATTCATTAATTCAGGTTTAAGGGTTTTTTTAAAGTTTTGTTATAAGTTTAAAGTTTCACCTCATTTTACACATTTCACTTTTGAGTTTTGATTTTTCTCTCCTAGAAGACAAGGCATGCACCAAGCAAGCGGCCCGGAGACACCTCCCTAGAAATCCTATGTAGAGGCCACCTCCCCCAACTCCACCACCACCACCACCACCATGCTAGCATCGCAAGCGTTGATGGAAGCCAGGCAGAGTGGCTCTTTGTGAGATCCGCCATTACCATAAGACTATGCACCTCCTGATACCAAAGGCTCCATTCCAAAAGCTAGTGCATGAGATTATGGACGACATACTCATTAAGAACAGCAAGAGGCACTTCCCAGATGGAACACGCTTGCAACAACCCGATTGTTGGACTGCTCGAGCCCTCGCACTATAAGAAACTGTCAAAGCTTATGTCATCGACTTGTTCGGAGACTCCGTCTATGCAGGAGTACATGCAAGGAGAGTCAGCATCACCGATAGGGATTTGCGGATAGTGAGGTTCTTCCAACAACGGAAGGACAGTCCTCGCGGAGATCAACAACGATAGGGGTGTACTACCAAAACATATATGGAATGTAGCTTCCAAAGAGATTTTGTGAAACCTTGGTTGTAATGGATCCCATGTCAAATGTTATGAATATAAATACAAATTTTTTGACGCATCTTATTTTTGTTTATTCGCTTGTTATTTGTTTTATTTCTTTATTTGAGTTATCATTACATGGGTTCGAACAAATACATGTTGTGCACGAACTCGATAAAGCACTATGTATTAAATTTAGGGTACGAATTTTGTTGCATATAAATTCGATAAATAAACATAACATTCAAGTAAAAAACAATAACAAATGACGCATATGACAAACTACATTACACACAAATCCAACAAATATCGGTTTTCATTACTTTAAGAGAAGATTACAAATTATATTACATTGGTGATGAGACATCATTTGGCACTAAGTACATCTACTCTCTCCTAGGCTTCTTTGAGCTAGACTCCCCATGGTCAGAGCTATTCTTGATCATAGGTAACAACACATTTTTCCCTAGTAGTTCCTGCCTAATGACATTGGGGTCTTCAACACCAGCAGCCATGACACGGGCCACCATGGAAAAAAGTGGCCTAGACCTAGTAGTAGAGATAAGTAGAGGAGCTTCAAACGTCGAAGAAACACTACTTTCTCCAACTAGAGTTCGTTGGGATAGTCTTGAAGGGCTTAGCCTTTGTTAGTGCCCTCAACTTCAAGAAGTTCTCAACAAAAGCGGGAGATCATGTCTTATGGAATACAATAATGTCGCTCTCAAGTTGGCCAATATACTCCTTCAATGTTGAGTCTTGTACCCTTCCTTGGCTACCAGATCAGCCACCTTGTCTAGATGAAAATCCATCTATATAGACAATGTCCTACATCACACAAGTTCAATGTCAGACTCATTATACCAAACTCACTATGCATGGAGTATGCTAAAGATATATATATCGGATTAGCATAAAAATTTACCAGTAGGGCCTCTAGGGCATAGTGAGTGTGTAGATAAATTTTTGCCGGGATCGGGCCCCTAGAGCTACCCTAACCGGAGACTCACGTCTGGGGGCCCAATCCCTGCAAAAATTTATGTGCACACTCCCGAAGCCCTAGAGGCCCTACTGGTAAATTTTTACATGAATCTAATAACATTACATTCTCTGCATCATCTATCTGCTGCTATAATGAAGCATCTAGGCTCCTGCAATTGGGCCACCGTCGTCTCTATCTTGGGAGGTATTGGGTAGTCGGGTTGAGGTTCAAAAATGCTTTCTTGCAACCACTTGAACTCCTCATCTCAGATCTCATACTATGTCGCCACATTTTGATCAATCTGCTCTTGGATGCTCACAATAGCAGAGATGTAATGAACACTCGTGCCATCATATCGAGCCACCTCATCAACATGTGCTGGCATATCTTGTACATCAAAATCTATAAAATCATCAAGTGCATCACACACCATGATACAATATAGCTCTTATTCCCTTAGCTCCAAATTTCTAGTACATCCTGCATAAGTAAATATTCCACCCCCTCCATGATGATAGCATGGAGAGAAGCAAGGGGTGGCTCATTGCCTATTGACATCTCAACAGGATAAGGAGATGGGTGCACAATGGCTAAGCTTTGTGCTGCCTCTACTCTTGAATCGAGTGTGATCTCCTCAAGCTCCCTCTCAAAATACTCTAGCTGTGGGCGTGAGGGTGTGTCGATGTCTTCCTCACTGTTCTCTTGCATCTCAGTGCACAAAACATATATGGAAAATGTTGCATCACGCTCGATGAGATCCATCATGGCATGGTCCTGGAATGAGGTGGACACTGCTATGACGAGATGCTGTCCCACATGCACGAGGGCTCAATTTATTACCTCTACATAGCTAAATCTATGGGGACCCATCTAAGAGTAGAGTCCGGAATAGAGTAGGTGAGAGGGTTTGCCACATCACAAAACAATGCCAGTATACTAGAGCTAGGGTCTACGGTGGAAAGGGAGCTCTCTAGACTCAAGGTCATGCAAAACCTAGGGTATATATGGTCTCCTATGTGTGCATAGGGTTTTAAATAAAGATTATTTTTTAACCCTAAAGTTGCAAATTAAAACTCTTACCTTAGTTTCTTTATTTCAATACTTTAAAGTAACCATCAAAATTACTCATACAAACAAATGCTTCGTTCTACATTATTATATCCTCGAATATACTTGGATCACTGAGTATATTCAAGTCCAACTACAAAAAGTTTATAGATAATTTTTAAGAAAAGAAATCTAAAAAACCTTCAAAATCCCTTAGATTATACAATTTAATATTTAACTTTAAGAAATAAGTAGAAAAGATGAGCTATAATATATCATTATGTAAAGACAATATTGCATAGATTATAGAACTCCAACTTGCAATTTAATTATGATTTTAACCAGCACGATTCATTAATAACAGTATATATTATCGCACGCTTGGATCATAGTAAACTAAGATGATCTAAATTGAAAGTGCTTAGAAGTTTAAAAAAAGTTTATATTCGTTTTGTATATTAAGACTTTTAGAAGGATTCCACTATCTCAAGGATATGTGGAGAAGCACATTGTTTACATGTCATGGATTTCTCACTACGAATCCTAAATTTTCTATTATCTAACTTGAAATAGAAGTTGCAGAGGGGGCCATTGGACATCATTTGAATTTCTTGTCTCAAAAAAGAAATGGGCCAATGGCTCTCTGTGGTAACCACAAAAGGATTATGACCATTCCACAAGATAACCAAATCTATGAGAGCTGTATGTGTCTCATCTTGGGTATCTTGATCCAAGTTGATCCACTCCCCTCACAAAAGTCGCCATCTTCTATATCAAAAGCGAATTAAGAGAGTTTGTCTATCAATGAAATACCTGTAATAAAAACAAAAATGATGCTAAGTAAATGTGAATAACACAACAATTCATCTAAGCAAAACCTATGTCAATTAAATCAAGGCATTCAAAGTAGTAAAAAAGATTTACATAAATGTGAGATCAGATTGGTTGACCCTACACTTAATCGTCTCATTAAAATGTGTTCTTTTAACTTGCTAAGACTCACCAAATACCTGACTCATCCATTCCTCGGATGGACACTTGCATTGATAAAAGTAATCTTTATTTTCTTCGGAACATCACATGAATCAAACAAATGTGCAAACAATGAGAATGGAATAAACCAACTAAGATGCACATCTTTAGAGCATGTGGTGGGTTTCATAACACTATTGATGTTAGATCTTATCTTAGACTTACATGCTCCTGACAACTCCAAGCTACCAATCAACCATTCACCACTAGACAACAATGGCAATGGGACATGCTGCAATCTCTCGCTTTCTACTACATACAATGAATTATAAAAAAAGATATTTTGAGTTGCAAGTTGACTTGTTGAGTTATTATCATAGATCAAAGAATCTATGTCCTCATGCTAAACATGTATCTTGCTGCTCAAACATTCCACCTTCTGTCATTCATGCAAAGTTGATGGATATATAGCTAAAAGTAAAACAAGATTGAATTAGAACACTGTAAATATTTTTAAAAATAACTCTGATGTAAAAGAATAAACAATGATAAAATTTAAAAACTTACTATTTTTTTAATAATTTGCAATGTAGTTCTTGTCGTGTATAGAGATTTGTTTGTGCATATAAACATGTTGGATCAATACTTTTGTTATTGTACTTGCTCCATTAAACACTTTTTTGAACTCTAAAATTCTACCTTTCCAATGTTTTCTAGGGTTTTCAACATCCTTATGCTTGACCTTGAAACTCCCTCGAGTACTTGAGTACATCAAAATCCAATCCAACTTATAGTATTTATCACAAATCCAATTACCGCCACTATCTTTCCTATTAAAGACCTCCACTACAAGTATGTTACTGATATATTTTCTCCGTAAAGACATCTATGATAACCAAATAGAAAAGTTAGCTATCAGCATGTGTATAATGTGCAAAAATTCTTTCCAAATAAAATGAAATTTAAATGGAGCAATTTAAAAAAAAACATTACACATGTATTTCTTTTAAAAAAGAAGCCCAGAGATGTTGAACAAGAAGTTGACTTATAACAAAATGTGGGAGCTTTCACTCAACCGCCAAGACCCACGGACGGCTTATTGCTTCAAGCATTCCAAGCCGAGCACTAATGGCTACCTCTCACATAATCGACGCGCCATCCATACCTACGGGTGTAGTGAGCTTACCTCCGTGCCGCTTGAGTCACCTCCTCTCCCGCGCACTCCGGTAGCTCCACGATCCAAGTGCAAGCTTCAAGCAAGCTCCATCCTCCCGCTCCAAGCTCCAAGCTCCATTGCCATGAGCAAGAGAAGAGAAGAGAAGAGAAGAGAATAAGAGAGGAGAAGATGGAGAGCTTCTCCTCCTCGGTCCCTCACCCTCACACACTCACTCCCTCACACTCTCACACTCCCTCTCTCAAGCACAAGCTCACGCAAGCAAGAAGAAGAAGAAGAAGAAGAAGAAGAAGAAGAGGAGAGCTACTTTTGGCCACACACAAGAATGAGCTTCTCATTCACTTTTCAACTTTATATAAAAAAGCCTAAATCCCTTTTGGGCGATCATCCCCTTTTCCTCTTTTTTACATGGCGGGTTGTAGCCTAGGCCCTTTTTCCCATTGTCCTTCTATCTTCCTAGCTTCCTTTCCACCGCCTGTCTACATTTACAAATTGCACGGGTGAGAGCCCGGCGCTCCTTGAATTAAACCATGATGCACTTGCGCTCTTTTACAAAAGTTTTGACTTGTGCTTTTCCTTGTGCGCCTTTCTCCCTTATTTAGGACTCTTCTCCTTGTGCGTCTTTGTCTTCCGTTTCTCTTTGCCTTGGCCTTTGTCTTTGTCTTCTGCTTTAGCTTTTTCGGATTATCCACCTTCGTTCGTTTGAGGGTTAACATTACCCCCCTCCTAGACGAGTGCCAGTCCCATGGCACTCATTGTCGTAGGTAGTTGGTTGTAGCATGCACCGAAGACGTGGGTGACAAGGACGCCTATGGTTTCCGTGGAGGAGTATTGGTGGTGGTGTGGAAGAAGGTCCTGGGGGCCTGTTGGTGGCCAAGGTGACTGGTGGAAGGCTGTTGCAGTTGGCGGTAGGGCTATTCTGTATTGGGGATTGCATTGATGGCTAGCACAAGTGTTGGTTTGTTGGGGATTCTGCACATGACGATTCTTTGCGGGTTTGTCGGATCGTAAGGGATAAGCGTTCAGAGTTGGGTGTTGATGAAGAGCGAAGGACACTTTCGTTGGAGTCTTCAACACCTGCAATTGAAAACCTCTCATGTGGTCTCTCCCTAAGGGTAGTGCCAGTCTTCTCTATTGTGCACAAGACATAGTGCAATTAGTTTGGGAGACAGGTCGAACTCTAAGCAAGCTGAGAGTATTGTCCTGCACTTGAGGACTCAAACTGTGTATATACTTCGGTGCAGATATTATGTAAGTGCTCGTGCATACTTAGATATTACGTAGTTAGAAGACCGTGGGCTAGTTCTCATAACAATGTGTGGATGAAGCAAAGTTGTCCATGTTGAGAAGAAGTACACGTGAAGGTATATGAGACATCCTTTGCATTGTGACTGCATGACGGAGCATAATTGAATACAGGGACACCGCACTTTCGGTAGCTGGAAGCTATTGGACTTGCTTGATGAGGACGGTGTACTTTTCACGGCCAATCGTGCGGTGCTTACCACCACTGATTGCAATGGTACTAAGGCAGAGTGCAAGAGAGAATTGTGCAAGTGGGTCAGGGTGACAGGTCTAACCATAGGCGAGACAAGCTCCCTAGGTATGTCCTGCCCTTGATGTGCCCTGAACAATTGTGGGTGATGCTTAAAGGGCTAGGGGACTAGGGATGGAGCCAGTCGACCAAGGTCACTGGACGTACCTAATTTGAGGACCCCTAGGTGCTATGCTGTGATTGTGGGTGCTTCTTATCTTTTCGTTTGTTTCTTCCTTCTTCTTCTTCTTCTTCTTCTTTTTTTCTTCTTTTTTTTTCTTCTTGGGACTTGCATGAGTATAGCCATTACAATATGTTGAGGCTATCCACCTTTCAATGGGTTGGAAAATGTCAAGCTTCGAAGGCTTAGGAAATGGATATTACAGTGATGATTGTGCCCTAGCCTCGTTGTTAGAGAAGCAGTTGTTGAGATGGGGAGATATACTTGAGATATTGCAAACCTCCTTGCGACACACGTGATGTTGGTACAATTTAGGTAACGATTGCCGTGAGCCAACTATAGAGCTTGACCCAGAAAGAGAGCGTAGCCCATGAATATGTTTTGGGCCATACGATGTGGGCAGTCGGCAAGGGTGATTTTTTCTTTCAGCAGTGTGGCTTTGTCATGGCTCTTTGTGGGGTCAATGGTCTTGCGGTGATCAGGCATTGAACACTTTCGCACAAGGACTGTATTATCATGCATCCACTTGTCACTTCGTGAGAGTATATGCTCGCTTGTGTTAAGTGCATCGAACAAATGTAATCATGATAAGACATAATTTTTCAGAATTCTATGATGTCTATTGGGATGCCTATTTCATTGCTTGTTAAGGTCGCATACATTAACGAGAAGTAACGGGAATGTGTACAAGTGGGGATCTTGCCCCTTTACTCATCAAAAAACAAAATGTTTTGGCATGCTAACTTGTCGAGCTACTTGCACATCATAGGGATTTAGTCGATAGGTACGAGGCGGGGTGAGTCCGGTTGGCTAGGCGACTGGGGCGGTGCTAGTGCGGGGCTCCCGTGAGGCTGGGCAGGGAACATGTCGGCCGGGACATGAATGGTGTAGTCCCGGGCCACTATCGTTTCTAGAATGTCTTTAAACAATTCATTAAATTCTACCCTATCCCTGGCCGCCTTGTCACTTCATGAGCACCTGGTGCCCGAGCGTGCGTTGGGGGTCTATGCAATTGGTGTTGCCACATTTTGTGTGCCTCCCTGAGCATCCGCTCCCTTGGCCTATGGATTCTTCGGTCTTCGTCCGGGGCGGTGTCACTTGGGGCCACGTTTCTTAGCATACCTTTTAAGAGTGGGCACGTAGCGCACCGGCGGAGGGGCGTGTGCTGCATGTTCCCATCAGCTGCGGAGAGTGTCCTTGCAAGCTAGTTGCCCTTGGTTCTCCATGTTTTCCTCGTGGGGGGACTTGTAAGATGCGAATCAAGGATTAGGATTTGTTACATGATAAGACCATTCATATGTAAGGGATTATAGTGCAGGTTATCAAGCCCATAGGACAAGAAGGGGAGGGGTGGGGCATGCAATGCTTGTTGTAGAGGGTTGGCCCCCATGATGTATATTTAGCCTCCTGCCATTAGCAGATCTTGGCTCATGCCGAGTTACGTCGGTTGTGGTCATGAATTTAGGCAGGGCTCAACCTTTGAAGGATAGATCGGAAAGGAAAGAAGGTGTATAGAAAAGGACGGTATCCCATCTATACCATCAGAGTCGTTGGTCAAGGCTTCCTATGACAGTAATGAGGGTTGCATGCCCTTCACTTGGAAGTGGGAATGGTCACACGACTTTTAAAAGTGCGATGAGAGGAGGACTTGAGGAGCTTAGCCTGTCAAACCCAACTCTTCTCCCTGCGCTTGACTATCATTGCTTGTGTGTGTTGATAGTATGTATACAGGGTGACACAAAAATCATTGTTTATATATACATCTATATATATACATATACGAATCCATGTCACCTCACAAGGATAGAAACCAATTATAGAAGTCAGGATTGTACTGGAGCGTGACACACGCATCTAGTATTCGTGGCAGCTTACTCAATACCGATAGATATTTTGCCACATCGAGTAGCATGGACCCTTGTCCGAGTCTACTGGCAATATGTAACTCCTCCTCAATGAGAACCTTATCAAACAGAGCATTCTCTTGGCTAGTTTCAGCTAAGTTCATACCCCGGATGGTAGTCAGCACTTGAAGGGAAGTTGGTGCTACATAGGTTGGGTCTCTTTGAGACCGCCATTTGGCCAATTGCTCCTCTGAGACTGCCATGATCTGGGCTCCTAGTTCAGCCATTGCAATGTGATTTTCACACCAATGTTGTTTAAATTGACTCTGGCATGTTGACAATCACTTTAGTTGCTCTAGGTCTACGAGATTTGGTTGGCAGAGCACTTCATTGAACGTGACGGTTAAGTGCAGTTTGTCGGCTTCCTCGTCAGAGATGAGTTGCATGCGTTCATGCAAGAGCCTATCATAGTGCTTGTTAAGATGTTCCCGCTCTTCCCAAGATAAAGGGAAGGGCAAGTAATCTCCAATCTGCTCCTTGGGGATTGTGCCCATGTCTGCAAGGACGTAAATGCATGCAAACACCTTGAGCTTAGCATCCAACTCAGTTAAGCATTCTGTGACACTTCTATGTTCAACGAGGGCTTGCTCGATTGCTATTTCATGCAAGGTTCTAGGAGTTTGCCTAGGCTTTAGCATAGCTGGGGGTTCAGGCCTGTATGAGAAAGATTGGTCAATGCTAGGATTGCTCATACTCTTGGGGTTTCCTTGTTTCTCTTGAGGCTTCGTTATTGCATCATGGTTCTCCTTGGGTGTGACTGGTATGACCTTGTCACCTTGTTGTGACAGCGTTGTATCCACTCTTAATTGATCAATGTGAGTTCTATTATCAGTAAATAGAGTGTTGCAAGCAACTGTTGATGGCAACGGTTGCTTTGGTTTTTCAGAGCACAAGGATGTGTCTGAGGGTTCACCGCTATTAGGAGAGACATTAATGGGTTCATTGGTGGATGGACTCGATGCTTTATTCATCGGCTCTCCAGCGCTCTTCGTCTCAATGTTCTTGGTGTCCACAACCACCTGCAATTGCTATTGTTTTCGCTGTTTTGTCCTTTGTTTCCTGGTCCATGAAGGTGCATCTCTCGTCGACTCAGGATTCTGGACTAGGCCAATCGGTGATGTGCTTGGTTGGGCCTCAACATTTCCCTTCTCTAGTGTATCCTCATGGGACACAGGTATGGCATGTTGAATGAATAGCCTTGCCCGGTTGTGAGGATACAATTGCCTCCCTTTTTGGAGAGTCTAGCTCTTCAGCCAACTCCCTTGTGTTTAACTCCTCTGGCCTAGGCTTTAGGCACTTTGGAAGTGCTGGAGTTGTCAATGAAGTTGGTTGTGACACCTCCTCCACAGGTAAATCACTAAGGACACATTCCACAAGGGACATTGTCACGGCCAAGGGCTGTGACTGCTGTGATTTTTTATTGGAAGTAGTGTGGCTAGTTCAGTGGACTGGCTACCATTGGTAGGTTGCAGTGTCAAGTCCTTAGGCAGATCAAAAGTGTTCGTGCATTTTGTTGCCCTTTGAGCACTCATCCGTGTAGATTGAGCATGAGTTGATCTAGTCACATTAGGTTGCTCATGCATATCCTTGGGTTGAGAGCTACAGATGGCATCATGTCCCACCTCTTGGACATTTGGAAGCTTAGATGGAGATAGAGATTGGGATTGAGTAGCCTCACTTGACGAGTATTGTGCTTCGTGTGTCCGTTTAGAGGAAGAGGGTGTAGGAGGCTTGGAGCTCCTAAGTGGCTTTGACACTCGATGGGAGATTTGCTCGTGGCTGTTAGATGATTGTGCTATTTGCTTTGTTGAGCATTTAACCTTGCCCTAAGCAATGTTGTGCCTATGATGCTTGCTATCCTCTTGGGGAATCAAAAGCTCCTTGGACACTAGCGGCTTTTGCGTATCCTCAACGATTACATCTGGCATCTGCTTGTCAAGCACGCTAGGCTGAGGATCTATCCTCCGATTGGTCCCGTTTGGTTTCTTGATTTCGACCATGAGGGGCTCAGTCACTCCACTATTGTTGACTCGAGACTTGGTTTTTCATTTAGATCTCCTCCTACGCTTCTTTGCTCTTGATATGATCTGGCCTTTAGTCGACCAGGGAGGTTTAGCAAGGGGTTTTGACACCCAAATCCATCGGTTACCTGCATAATATCCTTGAGCCCGAAGCAATGATTTGGACACCCATTGTGGCATTGTGCTGACCTTCCATCGATGCCTTCGTCTATAAGGCTTGGGATTCTTTTGGGGTCTTCTACGATATTTGTAAGTCCAAAGCCCGTCCTTGGCATTGTCTCTTGACCTTCTTGTTTCAGGCATGGCCTCACTCACTGGCTCTCGCTGTTTGACCTGTGCTTGTATCAACTCTTCCAACAAGTCCTTGCCCTTCTAAAGGTGGTGACTATTCTTACACCTGGTAGTGTCAGGTGTATCCTCTGTGCTACATAGTCGGCCTCACACTTGGTCACCCTTTTGAAGGGTCTTCCTAGGAGGGTTTCCTTCCCGCAGCTGGCACTATTTGGAGGAACATGAAATAGGATAGGCAAACTTTCCGTTTCAATTGTCGCAAGGACTTTGCACTTCCCTATGAGTGCTTGTGGGTGTCCCCCATAAGGGCTAAGAGTTGCACTAGTCGATATGAGCTCTGATTGGCCTAGTAGGGTCCATGATTCATAGGTCAAGATGTTAAAGTCTGCTCCTTCATCAATCAGAGCATCGATAGTATGCTCTCTTTTTGTGGTGAGTTTGACCCTAAGATAGGCAGGTGGTACTATGTCTTCATCTTTCGGGTCTTGGCTTGTAAATTTAAGCCTTCTGACAGATGCCCTTGAGTCCCCACTTGCATGATTAGACGTGGATTCTCCACCAATGTCTTGGGTTGTCTGTGCAGTGTTATTCAAGGTACATCTCTCATTCAGAGTGTCATGTCTAGTCATCTTGGCATTTGTAGCTTGTTGACGTTGCATTTCGCTCTGACTACACATGGTATGAACACAATGTCTTGGCCCATCGATGTTCTAGGGTCTCTGTTTCTCTCTGTTCGGGTATGGGCTTTTGGTTGCTCTTTTGCAAGTGAGAATCCATGCTCATGTAGAACCATTACTACACTAGGGTCCAATTTGGAGGACTTGTCACGGCGTGTGTTTTCTCTCCAACCTACTTGGGGGAGGTGTGGAGAGGGCAGAGTCCCCTCTGCGAGGGTCCAGGGGGGCAGTCCCCCCGGCTCGCAGGGCCGTTACGATAAACGCCATATGTAATTTGGAGGACCGTTTATAGCCAAATTTTGAACTACGTGCTCTAAATTTTAGCCTAGTGATGGATCTATGATATGCATTTAGCTCTACGTAGCCTTTGGGGTCAATCTCCGGGTTTAGATGTGTCAAAATTTGTGTTCTAGATACCTGTCCGATTTTGACAGTTTTCTGTCCGATTCTCAAATGTCCGATTTTCAGGAGCCCAATTATCAAAATCGGACGTCCGATTTTGGGTTGGTTTGATTGGCTCAGTGGTCCGATTTTGGTCACGTCCCATTTTGGGAGTCACATCGAAAAAGTGGTCCGATTTTCAAAATAGTCCGATTCTGGGAATTGAATCGGATAGGGTGGTTCGATTCTAGACTGGTCTGATTCTAACTGGTCCGATTCTGACTGGTCAAATTTTGACTGGTCCGATTCTGGACTGGTCCGAGGTCCGATTCTGATTGGTCTGATTCTGGGATTCGGATGGCCTGGTCCGATTTTGGTCACATCCGATTCTGGGAATTGGATCAGACAGGATGGTCCGATTCTAATGGTCCGATTCTGGACTGGTCCGAGTGGTCTGAGTCTGAGTGGTCCGAGTGGTTCGAGTCCGAGTGTGTGAGTGTCCGAGTCGGACAGGTTGGTCCGATTGGACGGTCGTCCGAGCGTCCGAGTCCGAGTGGTCTGATTTTCAAAATCGGACGGGTTGGTTCGAGTGGTCTGATCAGGGACGGTTGTCCGAGCGTCCGATTATGGACTGGTCTGATTCTGGCACTCGAACGGCCTGGTCTGACTACACGGCCGACGGCCCGCGAGTTGCACGTGATACCTCTAGACTGACGTCTACTACACCAAATCGTCCAGCGCCTTCCAAATAGGTACAAGACACTACAAGGAAATGCGAGACATGCTTGAAATCACTATGATGCTCGAATCAAATGGCACTCCAAGTATCTGTGCCCCTATTTTCCTGTTTTAGCCTGTTATACATCAACAGAAAACCCTACTGTTTGCTTCTTTTTCTTTGTTTTTTCCTATCCTAAATGCATACAAATCACAAAGCATTCACCTACACTACTCCAATATGCTTTTCCAAATCCAAAAAACCAAAAACCTACTTGCTAAGGAGATCGAATACCTCTTCAAACTCCCTCGCTTCCTACCTGTCTACCTCAAGCACCGGTTTGGGGAAAACCCTACTCCAATGCTCGATTCGAAGCACGCAAGCGCTCAAGGCTTGAATCCGTTGGTCCCGACAACAAAACCAAAATATGGGAGCTTTCACTCAACTGCCAAGACCCACAGACCGCTTATTGCTTCAAGCGTTCCAAGCCGAGCACTAATGGCTACCTCTCACATAACCGATGCGCCATCCATACCTACGGGTGTAGTGAGCTTACCTCCATGACGCTCGAGTCACCTCCTCTCTCACGCACTTCGGTAGCTCCACGATCCAAGTGCAAGCTTCAAGCAAGCTCCATCCTCCTGCTCCAAGCTCCAAGCTCCATTGCCGCGAGCAAGACAAGAGAAGAGAAGAGAAGAGAAGAAGAGAGGAGAAGATGGAGAGCTTCTCCTCCTCGGTCCCTCACCCTCACACACTCACACTCTTACACTCCCTCTCTCAAGTACAAGCTCAAGCAAGAAAGAAGAAGAAGAAGAAGAAGAAGAGGAGAGCTACTTTTGGCCACACACAAGAATGAGCTTCTCATTCACTTTTCAACTTTATATACAAAACCCTAAATCCCTTTTGGGCGGTCATCCCCTTTCCCCCTTTTTTACATGCCGGCGGTAGCCTAGGCCCTTTTTCCCATTGTCCTTCTATCTTCCTAGCTTCCTTTCCACCACCCGTCTAAATTTACAAATTGCACGAGTGAGAGCCCGGCGCTCCTTGAATTAAACCATGATGCGCTTGCGCTCTTTTACAAAAGTTTTGACTTGCGCTTTTCCTTTTGCGCCTTTTGCCCTTATTTAGGACTCTTCTCCTTGTGCGTCTTTGTCTTCCGTTTCTCTTTGCCTTGGCCTTTGTCTTTGTCTTCTGCTTTAGTTTTTCCGGATTTTCCACCTTCGTTTGTTTGAGGGTTAACACAAAACCATTGTTCCTTCACTGACAAATTCCTAGAGTACAAAAATAAAAGAAATATCAAGCCAGGCTTTGTCCAAATGAGTTGAGACTTAACCATGGAGCAATAGAAAAAAGTGGCAATATACCCGTGGCTCTCTTTGCAAAGAAACCCAAAGATGTTGAAGGAGTTGATTTTTAAAAAAATCATTGTTCTCCACCCTGGAAGACTCTTGGAGTAAAGAAACAAAGGAAAACTCAATATGCTTATAGCTTGCATACATTCTGTCCAAACGAGATAAAATTTAACTATGGAGCAATAAAAAAAACAAGATAACATACCTCTAACTTTGTTTACAAAGAAACCGTAAGATGTTGAAGAAGAAGTTGAGAGTGTTCAAAAGATCATTGTTCTTGACTGTAAGAGACTCCTAGAGTACCAAAACAAAAGAAATTACATATCAAAGAATGCATATAACTTGCATAGGTTTTGTCCAGACGGGATAAAACTTTACTATAGAACATCCATGGAAAAGAACAATATACTTGTAAAGTTTTGTGAACAAAATCTTAGGGCTTTGGTACAACAAGCTCTGCTCTAATAAAATGTGTGAAACTCACTCAGTGTTTGTGTAGAGGAAATGAAATTGCACAGGGTTACAGATATGGCAAGCAACAAGGAGGCTCTAAGATTTCGTCAAGAAAGAAGAAGCGGGGAAAAATATATGATAAATTTGAGTTCCGCCTAAGAAAGAGGGGGAAACTGAAAAGGGGAGAAATGAAAAGTCAAACATAAGAATATAAGAAAATGAAAATCGAGTCACAAACTTCTAGGGAGTGTAAGCATTGCATTCTCCACATTTCCCCTTATTTTATTGCTAAGCGGAGATTTTGACCAAGATATGGCTAGAAGATTCATATTACATGAATCTAGAATCCCAGCTCTCTCATTGGTTAGGCCTATATTTGTTTATTTACTCCAAAAGGGGCAAAAAAGAGAGGCTATAATGTTACTAAAAATATATTCTTGGAGATTGTCCAAGTTGCCTGTAAAGTTTCTACATTTTGAATATACCCCAACATAGTTTTATCAATGACTACAGATAGCCCATACATTATATTTTTATCTTTTGTATTCCATTCTTTCCACACCTTTATTTCTTCTACATTCATGAGATTACTTAGCTCTAGCTCCATTTTTTCGCTTGAAATAAAATCATAAAGATCATTTTCAATAAGGAAGTTTGTTACATGAAACTTTCATGATGGATAGTTATTCTTGACCAACTTCTCAATGATGGGGTTTCCATTGTTCTCTACCATTAACACAAAATTGATAGAAAATAACAAGCAAGTCTTTTGCACCCTTTTACAACAAAAGCACAAAAACATATCAAGCAACCTCTTTCATCGACTACTCAATAGTATATATGATTTATAACCTTTTTACATATGCAACTTGTGTTTTCTTTCCTGACAAACTCCTCAAAACTTAAAGATTCAAAATCTCTAATATATACACCCACTTTCGATCAATACAATCGAAATCATAGTATATCTCAAAACTATGTTCCATGACCTTGCGAATCTAAAATAGGACCCAAAATCCCAACAGAGGGAGGCTAGTCATAAATATTTATATATCTCATGTGATTTCAACATAAGAGATTTTTAAATTACCATTTTTACATATTTTTTACATACAAAAGAGTTCCATATAAGGGGGTTACTTATAAATTGAATAAAAAAGGATTATGTTTTATTAAGAAGAAAGTCATAGATAAGGATATTTATAAATAGGCCTTGAACACACATGATGTAGAGGGTATACATATAGTAAATTACCTGGGCCCAAAACTATTGTTTGCAAAATATACATTGCTCTATTTACACAGTAACGCTCATAGCAATTTGAGATTTTTACTCTACCCTAATTTTAATGCCTCTATTGATACTATCTGAAAGAAAGAGTGGAAGAATGGGAGAGCTTCTTACTCATTTCTTGCTTTTTAAAATCCTTACTTCTTTTGCTTCACTTCAACCTTTAAAACTAGCCTCTCTTAGGGGCATCACTCTGACACCATGTTACGAATCGCGTGGTGAGGGGACTTGCTTGAGACACTACACCAAATGCACACTATATACATAAGAGAAAGCTCACCCAACAACACAAGAAGAGAGATGGAGGCTAAAATGCTTTAGTGTTGGTTTTTTTCTTCTTCTTTTATACCCAATACAATGTACACAAAGTATATATAGATGTAAAATTGGAAAGTAAGAGAGAGTGTTGATTTTCAATTATATAAGAGATTCAAGGTCAAATGTATAGTCTGTTTATTTTTTGTTCAAAAAGTTTTTAGCTAAGGACGGGACATCAATGCCTCCTCGTTGGCTAAAAAACTTTTCAGCTTAAATTTATATATACATGTATGTATGTATATATAGATGTTTCACTTTCAAGTCTCATGATCCTCCCTCTCTCTCTATCTCACTTCTATTATTTCCTATCGTAGAAAATAGTAGAAATGAGATCTAGAGAGAGAAAGATAGTGAGAGAGAGAGAGAGATCTTTTCCCATGCTTACAAAGAAAAAAACTTGGTTAAACTCTTTCTAAAAGTTCACAAAGATGCCAAATTAATGGGGTCACAACATTATTAGTGATTTGAGTGTGGGTTGAGCATTGTGAGCATGTGAGTTGAAATTTTGGGTTCTACTTCCTTGATGATAAAAATTGTTACATGGCTAATAACTCACATAGATAGAAACTTGGTCATGTTGTTTCATGTTTAGTTCTAACAAATCAGGCAAGAATGGTAAAGAACTATTTGAAAACCCCATCCATCAATTTTCGAAAACATTTTCAGAAGAGATTGTATATGCACCTATAGATTCTAGAAGTGCATGTTTAAAATGCTACAAACCTTCGGCAATTTTGTAATCCCAAACTTTTGTTATTTTCTTTATTACCTTCATGAATCATACAACTTGAAGTTTTCAAATAGAAAAAGGGTGTACAAACCTTCCGCAATGAATATATGCGTTCATCGAGTTCGAGGCAGTCAAGCATGCCATAAATGATTCTCAACCACATGAATTCAAGCCTGAACCCAAAACTTGCAGCTTGCAAAGGAAGAAAGCCCCAAAAGGCACTGCCCTTTTTAAAAATTTGAATCCCGTTTTCCAAACCCGCGGAAACTAAAAAGAAAATGAAGCTTCCAAAGTGCCCGATGCGTCACTGCGTGCGCACTTGTTAAGCTTGTCGCCCACGTAAGCGAGTCGATAACGTGTCTTGGACGGAAGTCTAACTTCAGCGTCGACGTATATATACATGAAGCAATTTTGATTGGGCCACTTTCCGTAGTCGCATTCGTGTTCTTTCCTCCATCTTGTCTCGATTAGATAATCATGTGTACTTTTGTCATCGATCGTAGTGGTGACAGAGACCAGGATGATAAGAATACTAGCAGTGCTAACAATACAGCTACTATTGATATTGTGGCCATACATGATTGCCCATCGACATCCGATCAGCTGCTTCCGCCCGGCTTCCGCTTCCACCCCACCGATCAGGAGCTGGTGTGGTTCTACCTGTGGAGGAGGCTCCAGGGCACACTCAACGTCAGCAGATCTTCCCTGAAACTTAAGGACGTGATTGCAGACCTGGATCTCTACAAACACGATCCATGGGAGCTGCTCCCTTCAGCAGCACGCCACGGCCCCCAGCTGCAGTACTACGATACTCCGGATCATCAATTAGAACACGCAGATCATGACCGTCAAGCACCTGCAGGTCGTCCAATACATGAAAGCCCCATGTTAGCTGATACTATACTAAGTCGTGTTGATCATGAAGATAATCAGTATATGTATGACGATTGTAGGGAGGGGTATTACTTCCATCGCATCGACAGGAAGTATCCCCGCGGGAAGTGTACGCGTGCCAACAGGGCCACCCCCTCGGGCTACTGGAAGGCCACCGGCAGAGACAGGCCAGTGAGCCAGTCCAATTTCACTCATGAATATAGGGTGAATATATCAGGGATCGATCAGAAGAGGGTGCAGAATATGCAGCGGTACTCAGGGTGGAAGAAGACGTTGGTGTTCTACAGAGGCCGTGCTCCCAATGGCGATAGGACAGACTGGGTCATGCACGAGTTTTACATCATCCACAATGACGATCGTGTTGCAGCAGCAGCAGCGGCTCACAATCACGATCGAGATCTAGCTGTCACCAGACAAGGATCACAAACTGTGAACGAGACTATGATCTCCAGCTCTGATTTGGTGCTGTGTAGAGTGGTCGAGAAGAGACGCCCGCGGCAGCGCAATCAAGCCCTCCACCATCATCCTCGTCTCCATCTCGACATGACCACCCATCAATTCCTCCCTCTCAGCAGCTTGTTAAAGTAGCCGTGACGTGCGCCCCATTCCCTCACACGCGCACGCTCCAATTGTTAGACTCGTATGTATCCTTAGGGTTCAAATATTCCTTCTTTCAACGCTTCATGTTCCCAATTAAGGCTCAACATACATGTTCTTTGTGTTAATAAAGTATCCTATCGTCCGAGAACTTCTTAGACATTGGTTAATCCTAGCATGGTAATAGGGTTGATCATATTCCTTATGTAATCACCAAAGCATCATGTCATACGTGAACTTCTTAGGCACCTGCCAATATTAACACTTCTTAAATGGTTATAAGTCTTATATATATATATATAAGGTCCAACACCTGGTGTGGGAAATGTCATGGTTTCGGGCATTTAGCAATAGAATGCCCCACACCAAGTAGAGTGGTTCCTGATCAGCCAAGAAATTTGCTCTTTGACTATTATTGAGAAACAATCACGTGAAGGATCAATGTTGGATTAAGCAAACTCATTTAAAACAATAAGCAACCCAAATGCAAACAAATTATAAGTACATGGATAGTCAAAATGTGACTTGCCCAATAGGACATTCTAATAGACCATTTATGTTGAGAGGTATGCCAACCCAAGGCACACCTCCAGTAGTGTCGAGAAATCAAGGACAAGGAGGATATTCTCCAAATGAGGGGAAACCTTCACCATATAGAAATCCTAATTTGAGAAAGAATAATAACATAGGAACAAGTGTGGTTTGCTGGAGATGTGAGTAATCTGGACATGTGGCTAGGTTTTGCCCAAATGAGCAGAAAAGAAAAGATTACATCCCTTTATGTGCCAAATGTGGCTTGAAGGCCATTATGAGAAGGATTGCAAGGCCAATACATGAAAGCCCCATGTTAGTTGATACTATACTAAGTCGTGTTGATCATGAAGATAATCAGTATATGTATGACGATTGTAGGGAGGGGTATTACTTCCATCGCATCGACAGGAAGTATCCCCGCGGGAAGGGTATGCGTGCCAACAGGGCCACCCCCTCGGGCTACTGGAAGGCCACCGACAGAGACAGGCCAGTGAGCTAGTCCAATTTCACTCATGAATATAAGTCTTTCAATGCTTCATGTTTCCCAATTAAGGCTCAACATACATGTTCTTTATGTTAATAAAGTATCCTATCATCCGAGAACTTCTTAGACATTGGTTAATCCTAGCATGGTAATAAGGTTGATCATATTCCTTATGTAATCACCAAAGCATCATGTCATACGTGAACTTCTTCGGCACCTGGCAAGATTAACACTTCTTAAATGGTTATAAGTCTTATATATATATATATATATATAAGGTCCAACACCTGGTGTGGGAAATGTCATGGTTTCGGGCATTTAGCAATAGAATGCCCCACACCAAGTAGAGTGGTTCCTGATCAGCGAAGAAATTTGCTCTCTGACTATTATTGAGAAACAATCACGTGAAGGATCAATGTTGGATTAAGCAAACTCATTTAAAACAATAAGCAACCCAAATGCAAACAAATTATAAGTACATGGATAGTCAAAATGTGACTTGCCCAATAGGACATTCTAATAGACCATTTATGTTGAGAGGTATGCCAACCCAAGGCACACCTCCAGTAGTGTCGAGAAATCAAGGACAAGGAGGATATTCTCCAAATGAGGGGAAACCTTCACCAATTAAAGCACTACGATACTACCATACTCCGGATCATCAATTAGAGCACGCAGATCATGACCGTCAAGCACCTGCAGGTCGTCCAATACATGAAAGCCCCATGTTAGCTGATACTATACTAAGTCGTGTTGATCATGAAGATAATCAGTATATGTATGACGATTGTAGGGAGGGGTATTACTTCCATCGCATCGACAGGAAGTATCCCCGCGGGAAGGGTACGCGTGCCAACAGGGCCACCCCCTTGGGCTACTGGAAGGCCACCGGCAGAGACAGGCCAGTGAGCCAGTCCAATTTCACTCATGAATATAGGGCGAATATATCAGGGATTGATCAGAAGAGGGTGCAGAATATGCAGCAGTACTCAGGGTGGAAGAAGACGTTGGTATTTTACAGAGGCCGCGCTCCCAATGGCGATAGGACAGACTGGATCATGCACGAGTTTTACATCATCCACAATGACGATCACGTTGCAGCAGTAGCAGCGGCTCACAATCACGATCGAGATCTAGCTGTCACCAGACAAGGATCACAAACTGTGAACGAGACTATGATCTCCAGCTCTGATAATTTGGTTCTGTGTAGAGTGGTCGAGAAGAGACGCCCGCGGCAGCGCAATCAAGCCCTCCACATCTCGACATGACCACCCATCAATTCCTCCCTCTTAGCAGCTCGTTAAAGTAGCCGTTACGTGCGCCCCATTCCCTCACACGCGCACGCTCCAATTGTTAGACTCGTATGTATACTTAGGGTTCAAATATTCCTTCTTTCAACGCTTCATGTTTCCTCTTAGACCAATTAAGGCTCAACATACATGTTCTTTGTGTTAATAAAGTATCCTATTATCCGAGAACTTCTTAGACATTGGTTAATCCTAGCATGGTAATAAGGTTGATCATATTCCTTATGTAATCACCAAAGCATCATGTCATACGTGAACTTCTTAGGCACCTGCCAAGATGAACACTTCTTAAATGGTTATAAGCCCTATATATATATATATATATATATATATATATAGAGAGAGAGAGAGAGAGAGATTTAGGAAAAACACTTTTAAAGTAGTATGGATTTGTTTGGAAAAATGAGTTTTTTTTTCAACTTTTGTTTCTTGAAAGAAGAAACAGAGGCGGATTGGGAGCATTGCAGAGATGATTGATTTTAGATTTGTGAAATTTGTCAATTATAATTTAGCTACATGTGTATACACACACACATTTGTAAGGAAATGATATATATATATATATACATATATATATACACACACACAGAGAGATAGAGAGAGAGAGATATATATATATATAGATTCATTCTCAATTTTCATTATAAGAAATTTTTTTTTATATATGATTGTGTGTGTGTGTTTATTTTTAATTGAGTAAAACTTGTTAGGAAAAATAATGATTTTCTCATGATCTCATTGCTCACATTCATTTTTACCATGTCCTATATTGAGTGAGAGAGAATATAGATGGAATAGAGAGAGAGAGAAAGAGAGATTTCTCTCAATTTCAATATGAGTGTGATAAATCTCTCTCTCTCTCTCTCTCTCTCTCTCTCTCTCTCTCATTTTACCATTTCCATATGTGGAAATGGTAAAATGAGAGAGAGGAGGACCATGAGACTTGAAATTTGTGTGTGTGTGTGTGTACTTATCTATTAACTTTTTAGCTCAAAAGATTTTTAGTCAACATTGAGGGGGTACGCTGTCGCATGAGGTTCGCGCGAGGGTTCGTGAAAGTCACTCGCCGCAGGGACGCTTAGCAAGATGGAAGCAAAAGATGATGAATATTATAAGTAAAAGAATAGCTAGAATTCACATTCGATTGAATACAAGTGAGGACATGACAAGGTGAAAACGGAAACAAGAATTTCCATCTTCACAAGATCCAATTCACCAAATTCTTCATTTGATGCATTCAAGAATAAATTTCATGAATCATTCTCAAAGATATTCAAGGGTCCTTGCTTACAAGAGAGGGTAATTGTCATAGTTATGCATGAAGGGAAAGTGATTAGAAGGTGTTTTTAACAATGTAGATATGCCAATATGACTTCAAATATTTGTGATAGATCCAACTTTAAAACTCATATGTGGTTACAAGGACATCGTATTATCCTCAAACACAAGCTTTCAATCTTCAGATTTAATCTGATACATATCATCCATCGAAAGGTGACACTGTAGTAAGCTCACAAAGCACCAGAATCCAATTCGTAATAGAGTCTTGAAACATCTAACTTGTTTGAAGCTTCATTGC
The DNA here is from genome assembly GCF_053477565.2 of Lygodium microphyllum. Lineage (NCBI taxonomy): Eukaryota > Viridiplantae > Streptophyta > Polypodiopsida > Schizaeales > Lygodiaceae > Lygodium > Lygodium microphyllum. Next base: position 300,115 of record NW_028229548.1, on the reverse strand, counting down.
AATTGTAACAGAATACAGCAGTGGGGTAGCACTTTTGGCATCATAATATCTATTACTCCCCTATCCAGCATAGTATTTGTCGCATACAGAGTCGATGCACGAGATTTAATGTAGCTTCCATGGCCTTGTGATGAAGAACATTAAGCCAAAGGCGGCTCTATATGATGCTAGGCGACTATCCAAGCAAGCCTTATAAACATGTAGAGATACGGTAAGTGCTCCCGAATAGTGTTGGTATGGCGGCAGAGAAGGGTCCGCCTTATACCAAGTGATGGTCGAGATTCATTAGGGAAAAACATGCTGAAGGTGATATCAGGGAAGGTGATGCACCAATCATCGGGACATCCTTCAATATGGAATACAAGTCGTCTACAGAGCTCACCGATCTTCCCACCCTGCATTTGTCATCTTCTGGTCCTTCTGCATCATCACCTTCTATTTTCCTTTCCCTTTTTCATCACCTTCTGGTCCTCATTCCCCTTCTCATCACATTCTACCTTTTATAATTGTCTACCACCTCGTAAAGCTTCAAAAAGCATCATTCATAATAATATCGTTCTGCCTTTTCTATTTGAGGCACCACAACAAAAATTCTTAATTTTCAACTTTGATTGTCATTAGTGATTACGTCATTTGTTGCTGATCCTCATGCTTTTTCACCACCTTCTCAGAATATGTCGTAGGTCATCCATGTGACTACAGTCGTCTCCCACCACTATGTAAGCACGATCGTCCTTTGCCTCTATTATATGCACTCGGCCAGGTAAGCCCTTTCCAAATTTCACCCATATTTCCATTGGTTGTACTAAAACTACTTGCAAAAAGAGCATGTTTTTGCTCTCCTTTTATTATAGAGTCAGCCTCATATTTAGACAAGGACTTCAGGCATTTGGGCATGCGCTTGGATATTGGATCACTAAAAATTGTGAGAAGCATAAGCAACCTTCCCGATGAATTTGGCAATGCTCCCACACTTACATCAACCCTCTGAGCAAGCATATATATATATATATATATATATATATATATATAATGAAGATCCACACATAAATTGTAGTCAAAGCAAATGCAATTGCATTATCATGCTCCGACAATGATAAAACCAGATATTCGTCTTTGATCAATTCAATGATAGCAGATGTTTTTTATTGAACCTCAGACCCTCGATACCACTACAACAAAAAGGCTCCATAGACGCGCTTGTAGACGCAATATTTGAATTGCGTTTAAAAATATCGGACGCGTTTATTACCGCGTCTACTAGCGCGTCTAAAATTTCACGTCTTATACAGGTGCGCTTATAGTGAAAACTACACCCACATATAGACGCGCCTATTGACACGCTCCATAAATATATAATCATATTTATAAAAAAGTAGGTATATTCATATTCTGCGTCTATGATGCGTATAACTGCGCGTCTAAAAAGACGTGTACTCTACAATTTTTTGACGGTTATAGATGTGCATTTTTCCTGCAGTTTAGACGCGCAGATAGATGTGCAAAACAGAGGTGCAAGCCACATGCTCTTTGGTTTTTTTTCCCCCATTTTTAGGGAAAACATAGAAAGATTATTATACTGAAAGCAAAAGAATGTGGAGAGCCAAAGTCCATATATTGATAATAACACATGATGAGCGTACTATGCTAAAACATTTGTATATATTTTGAAGATTTTTGTATTGAAAACAAAACAATGTAGAACACGAAATTTCATATATAAAGATGAAACGTTTTTACATGACGAGTTTTAGTGCTTGTGACCTCAAGCATGGTCATGGTCGCAAGCACTAGCTGAAAGTAATGTATATCAAAAATAAAAACTACAAGGCCAAGGGGAGGCATGCATGCACAGGGCTCCTCTATATCTCCTCAAAAGAGGCATCATCGTCGCTACCACCATCCTTGCCGCTATCGCTGCCACTGCTGCCACCGCTACTGCTAGTCCCCCCTTCTCTATCCTCGACTGCATCAGGGTTCACCTATACAAAGGATTAAGGTATATAAATAACATTACAAACAATAAATTATAGTTACCTATACTTTTCATGTAAAAAATAAAACATACCTCTTCTAGCTGTGGAATCCTCATGGCACGATTATATTGCTCCTCTGTGATCAGTCCCTCCTCGTAGTAATGCTGCCAAGTGGACGCCCGATTATGACCTCGATGGTAGCCTACCTCTCTAGAAGTAGGAATCCTACCAACGATATGATACTACAAAATAATTTTAACATACAACATATTAGAACACACTACATAATGAATTGAAACAAATTACAAAATTTAATTAAGAAAAATAAATCAAATAATACTTACAAACTCAGCCTCCCATGACTCCTTGCCACCCGATCCATAATGCGACAATCCATGGTTGCCATCTCGATACGTCACACCTCTGCATGCTGGCGACTTGTCCTTTTCTCTGCTGCTCTCTTCTTGGCCTCTTTCCACTCCCTGCAGTGGCAATTGGGTGGTTGGCCATATCCACGGTACCCCTGCTCTTGTCTCCGCAATGACTCCTTGGCGTGCGTTATAAGGTGGGACCTCTTTTTATGAAGCGCGTCTCTCACCTTTGACCGTCCCCAATCATCTAAGAATTGTGAATTCTCGGGATTAGGGTATCTTTTATGTACTGCCCGCATCACCTCTTGCCATAAACCACTTTTTTGGTGCTTGAAGGGAATCATACAATCTTTGTATGTGGCATGCACGACACTTCTCAAGTAGGCTATCACTTCCCTCCCCTGAGGGTCTAGGCCACAAGCGATGCATGCTGTCAAACTTGTCCTTATTCCTTAGTCTAGCAACCTTCAACCTGTCAATAGCTAGCTGAATATTCTCAGGTCTCCTCTCCAACTGTCGAATCCGAAGAGCTAAGAGCTCTTCTCTCGTCAAATCCTCCTGCCAAGGTAAAACTGACCAAGTCAAAGCACAAGTCTCAGTCGGCATAACAGGTTTCTGACCATACATCAACTCTGCAGGCATATATCCTATGGTAACACTATGAGTCGTACGATCAGCCCACAAAGCAAATGGTAGAAGTCTCAGCCATTCTCCAATCCGTCCTCTGCATGCTTTGGCTAATGCTTTCACTATCGATGGATGCCCTCTTTCACTCTTCCCATTTCCCTCTGGATTGTATGCTGTGGTTAAAGCCAACTTGATTCCTAGCTGAGAGAAAAACTCCCTAGCTTCATCTGCATCCAATTCACCACGATCCGCAGTGATCTTACCCACACAACCATACCTGCAGAAAATTTCCTCCAATAAGAACTTACACACTGCACTAGTGGTGTTCATTCTGAAAGATCTGCCCTCAACATGATTGGTAAGATCCTCTCTAGCCAAAACAATGTACCTCATCTGCCATAAATTCATAGGCATGGTAACCAAATCAACTACCCACTTATAATGAATGTATAGCGGATAGGTCAGATGAAGCTCATCTCGATGACGCACTACCGAATACATCTGGCAGTCTCTGCAAGTCTCAACAAAGTGAGAAACATCTCTATACATGCCTTTCCACCAATATTTCTCCTTGATTTTCTCATAAGTAGCCCACACTCCTCTATGACCAGCCCAAGGACTCTCATGAAACTCCCTCATCACCTATAGCTGTGTCTCTCTATCGCAGACAACCCGCAAAGGTAATCCACCTCTTTTCTTCGGATGCTTCCAAAGAAATCCATCCTTGAGAAAATAACCATAGGCTTTTCTTCTGATCTTCTTGAACTCTTCATCTGTCCATTCATCTCTTTTGCTTAGTGTACTAAGGTACCTGCCAATCTGCAACCAATCTCCAACATAGAGTTCTTGTATGAAAGCCACAATATCATAGACATGACAAACATGATCAACCATAGTGGCCGAAATTTCTGCATCATCCTCTTCTGCAAGTAGAGTCTCCTCATCATCATATCTGGCTCTAGACAATATATCTGCCACTGGATTATCCTTCCCTGCTATGTGTTTAAATTCCGGATTTAATGACTTGATGTATGCAATCCATCTCAGCATAGCTATATCCGGAGTAGAGCAACTCGTGATCATACCAATCAATGGCAAGCAATCTGTCTCTACCACAACTGAAGCTCCAATAAAGTACTCCTTGTCAAATTTGAGAGCCGTGACAATCCCCAATAACTCCCTCTTGATTTGCGGATATCTCCTCTGTCTCTCGTTTAGGACTTTCGCCCCAAACCGAATAGCATACCTATTTCCATCTGCATCATCTTGACCCACAGCCCAATCTATGCCAATTGGACTAGTGTTAACTGTCAATACAATAGGCTTTCCACAATTATAATCCACTTTCCTGAGAGTAGGAGCATTCTGCAATAACTTCTTCAATTTCCGCGTAGCTCTAGTGTGGCTCTCATCCCAATAGAATTTCTGCCCCTTTCGAAGCAGCTGATACAAACAATCTGCTATGTGTGCAAAATGAGGTATCCAAATCATATAAAACACACAAGCTCCAATGAATCTCCGTATCTCTGAAGTGGTAGAACAATACTCCACAATCTTGCCTTTAGCATTCACCTTATCAGGTGAGGGTTTCCTGCCATAATATCCACACATATGCCCAACAATGACAACCTCATTCACTCCAAAAACAGATTTTTGCCCTGAAAGTGTCAAGTTTACTTCTTCTAACCTGGCCAAAATCTTCTCACATGCTGAAATATGATCAACCACAAAGTATCTACATCCCTGCTCATTTAGACTCTCATTCTTCTCTTCTTTTGCACACCCCTTAATGGGCACATCATCCAAGAAAGACATGGTAAGCTGAGGTATATAATCTCGAAGGACCTTATGCATGGCATTCATCATATGCGCAATAGAATTAGTGGCACCTTGAGGCAAGGTACACATCCTGACAAGCCCAATAGGAGTTCTCATGGTGGTTATGTCCCTGCTTTCCAAAGCCAGCTGAAACTGATCATATCCTGAATACAAATCACCTAAAGAATAGATGGCATGTCTAGCAAATGCCTCTGCAAACTCATCCACAACTAGACCTATACCAATATTCCTGATAGTAACTCTGTTCACTGGCTGCATGTCCTGAATAAATCGGAGAGTACCATTCTTCTTTGGAATTGTAAACCACTTGTTTGAGTATGGTGCAGATGAAGGCTCAAGGATTCCCATCCTGATTTTCTCATTCAATAAATCAATCAGCTTTGGCAGGTGTGCCTTAGGCACTGGAATAGGTCAGAGATTCCATGGAATATGAGGAATAGTAAAAATGACCATAGGAGCAACAACATCAGGATTCACACATCCAATCTCATGCGGGAAAAAAGCAAATCCCCTTCCATGTTGCTCAAGCATCTCCTGAAAGCATTGCTTCTCTATGGGTAACAAGAAATCACCATTTCCAATTTTCAATTCAGCAAGAGTCTCTGCTGAAAATTTATGACCAATATGCTCCGGATTCCTCAAAATTTGCTGTTTAGCAGCCCTCTCTATTTGCTGATCACTGTTAGGTGGAAGCGGTACAGCAACCGGCTTCACCTTCTTATCCACAGTTTTGTATTTTGTGTCAACCCTGGCTTCATTATGCTCTTCTGCATTACATAAATCTTGCTGTAAATCAGCAATTCTACACTCCAATGGCTGAATATCCTCAGCCCTCTGCTCTATGGACTGCATAGAAACAACCCTAAACTCTGGATGCTGAAATATTTCAGCAGTAAACTCTGTTGGCTGAAAGTTTTCAGCCCTCTGTCTCTCTGAAAGCTGATCATAACCAGCTGGAAACTCTGTTTGCTGAATTTCTTCAGCACTCAACACTCTTTGCTGAGTTACCTCAGCCTCTGACTCAATCTGTGACATAAAATCTGCAATTTCATGAAACATGTCCAGGGACTGCACTAATACATTACTGTGACAATTCTGCATATCAGTTTTCAGCATATCTCCCATCTCTGTCATCGTATCTACACAAATCACACTGTCATACATCCCATCTATGTGCTCATCATCCTTCAAAATTCCTACATTTTTCAAATTTTTCTCCTTCTTGCATATATACTGTCTGGTAGCTCTAGGCAACCTAGAAGTCTTCTGATAGCTCATCGAACTGTTTGCTGAAATCCCAACAAAACCGGAGGAGAAAACACCGCTGCCAGGAGGCGAGAACTCCAATCTCCTCTCCTCTGTACCACCGTCGTCTCGCGAAACGGCGGTACCTAATGAAAACTTGAATCCCTCACAGTGGGCAAAGGTGCATCTCTGAGAGTATCCCTGTTTCTAACATGGTTCACACATACAGTCATAAACTGAACTGCTCTCATGCCATCTTTACTACGAATCCGTGCATAAGCAGATCCATCATCCATGACCTTTGTTTCCATGCGCATCTCTGTGATGAATGATTGACAAAGAATTATGGGATAAGAGCATGAATCCTGCACAAAGAAATGAAAATCCTCCTCTACATCACCAATAGAAACCCTGACACTAGGACATGCAGCATACAAATCACCTGCAGTGTTATTGGCGGCTCTCATACGCCACCCATGCTCTACATCCATAGGCCATCTGTTACTCTCATAAACTCCATGAACTATGAGATTAATCTCTGAACCATGATCCACCAATGCAACATAAGGCACCTGTTTCTCTCCAATCTTTACCATCATCTCTGTAGTTGCCCTAGCCCAATGGCTCCGCGAAAAGTGACTACGCGGTATCATGACAGGCTCATCAATTTCAGCATAATGCATAGGCTGAACCCTCTTCTCTACCTGCAGAAAAACAGAAGCATTATCAACCATAACCTCATCCTCATCCTCATCCAACTCCCCAATCAAAACTCCATGTGTATCAGTGGTAGACAATGCATGTCTTTTCCTCTTCAAAACCTCCTGAAATTGATCCTGAAACTCTCTTTTTGAGATGCCCAAAATCTCAGAAATACTGAAAGTCACCTCACTGCCAAGTATCTTATCATTAAAGATTTTCCTCATGTCTGTAGATGTCTCAATATCGGACATCAATTTGAACCCTGGCTGCTTTCTCTCTCTAGGCTCTTGCCTCTTTTCTCTCTTTTGAGCATCTTCCATCTGTCGATCTGGCCCTGGTCTTGAAGACGGTCATGCAGTGGGTGGAGTAACAAACTCACCCCCTCTAGTCTTCTTAGCTGCACTTGGATTTTCTTCATCCCTCTTACGCTTCTCCTCAACAAGTACATCTGCACCATGAGACTTAGCCAAATAAGCATAAATAGAGTACCTGTCAATAGGCGAGTCCCAACCTGTCTCTGATCTGATGCTAGAGCCTGCACTAGTCAAAACAGTTTGCTGAATTTTTCCCTTGTTTGCAATCTCCATAGCATAAGTCCATAGCGCTGACTGAGTCTCTGATCCCTTCTCAATCTGGACTCCATATGCAGAAGCATCACCTCTAGCTGTCACATAAGAAGTACGCGTAGCCATGTCATCCACTAACTTCTTCATTCCACCTTTACCAAAGTTGGTAGCAAGTGGAGCTCCTGTCTCAGTCAACCAAATCTTACCATCTTTCCCCCAATATACCAAATTCTTCCTCCTTGCATCTTGAAAAGATTCACAATCCCTACAATGCTGATGGTCCGTACTATCACACCAAATACATCTCTGATCTCTCCTAGGTGCACTAGGAGCACTAGAAGAAGTAGTAGGCGCAGTCGAAGGAAACTGCTCCTTCAACTTTCCCACCAACTCCGCTTTGACTGACTCCAGTGTCAAATCTGTTATGCCTTTGATTATGTCATCAAGAGAGGTAGGCACCGATGGAGCGGATGGTTTTGGAGCAGAAGGTGTAGGCATCGGTCGTGGAACAGGAGGAATAGGTGGAGTGGAAACAGTAGGCACTGGCATAGGCCAAGAAACTGGCTGAGGAGGAGAAGAAATAACAGGGATAGAAGCAGGCATAGGAGCTGATGATGGTGTAGGTGTCATGGAACCATTCTGTAGGTGAGTCTTCCATATCCTCCTCTTGGTCAAAGTCGAGACTGCATCCTGAGCATCCTGCCAATAAGTTTTAAGACCCATAGGCTTCGTGCGATCCTCAAGAAGCTCACCCAATTCTTCTTGAAGAGCAGGATCAGCGGTTTGCAAGAAAAGCTCAACTTTTTCAACATCCAATGCTCTTTGTTCAATGGCATCAAGCTGACTATACCTCTCCTCAAATTCTCGAATCAACTCCAAAGCAGCTAGACCTTTGTTTGGCATGTAGACCCACTCTCGGAATGACCACCGAGTAGCCATACCAAAGTCCTCAAGGAAATATTCTTCTTTCAGGGCCTTCTTAAAATCTTGCCAATGTGTATTCTGAATAAAAAGATCAGTCACTTTTGCCGTCAAAGTGGGCGTGACAAGACGAAGGAAGTACTTACTCATAAGTCCAGCTGGAACTCCGAAAAACCCCATCTTGATCTCATATGTCTTCAAATATGCTGAAACATTACGCCCGTCAAATAGCTTCTTCTCATTCTCAACTGCTTCAATAGCCTTAGTCGCGCTGTTTGCATTCTCCTGCTCCGAATAGAGTTGCCTTTGCTGAGACAACTGCTGTTGATGCAATTGTTGTTGCTGCTACATATACAATTGTGTTTGCTGATTTTGGAGCTGCATGTACATGGACATATTCTGCAAAATCTGCTTTAGATCCTCTGTTGAAGTACTTGACACAGCAGTCATTGATGGAGCTGAAGTAGACACAGCTGGAATTGTAGAAGAGGCTGAAATAGAGGCTGAAGTATCTCCCATCCTGAAATTTCTGCGACGCTTTCACGTCGGGTTCACCAAAGATGTCGAAGGGTTTCGAAAGCAATGTCGCAACTTCAGAAGTCCTTGATAAATTTCAAGATAGAAGATCCATCATGTGAATAATCCTATTATCCAATTTTCCACACAGCAACAAGTTCTGGATGACTCTGTTTTATGGTTGTGGGTGTACGTTCAAGAAAGAATTATGAATGTTTTTTGCATAATACAACAGCAAGCTTCTGGAAACCCCTTTTTCCTGTTGCAACAAAAATTGCTCCATGTAGGCAGTCATATCTAAACTTTATTGGGCCTCCATACAAATCAATTGGCATTGTAACATGTCACTGCACTACTGATATGATGGTGCCATGTTGATGTGGCACAGTCTTGGACAACATTTTATTTTACATTCCATTAAAAAAAAGGAAGAGCAGCACCCTGTTTTAGGATGCCGTTAAAAGCTGAAAGATTTCCTTTCCACATTTAAGATGTAAAATCAACAGTCCAGCTTGGTTGCAGGAGTGAACAACTGTAGGGTAGAATTCTCCGGAAGTAGGGATGCAAATACATATAAAAGTTGTGAGGAACGCTTGTCTGATTGCAGCAATGATCCACTTAAAAGAATGGCTACTCTGGCAATGGAGATGCAACAAATCAAGGCATAAAAGATCTTCCTCTGCTCTAAGTATGGACTCGTGATTCTGAAATGAATGTCTGAAGGATGATGTGTTGTCTGACAATTATGCGCTGATAATCCTTACAGATGCGTTTATAAATCTTTTGAATTTATCCGCAGGACAAAACAAAGCCTCACTATTGTATTGTGAATCATACACGGTGATTGATGGTCCATGGACAGATCAAGATAGTGAAGTCAAAAGGTCAAGGCTTTTGCCACAGCCCATCACTTGAATTTCCATACTCTCGAGTCTCTTCTTTAATCAATTAAACCAGATGCACTGGTCAATCTGCTACTCCTATTCTGTTACTCCCATCGATTTCTTCTCCTGCAACGCCCAGGCATAGTCGAGTTCCATTCAATTTATGAAAAATCCTCTTCTCTCTTCCTCAGTAGCGCCGAGAGCCAGTCCTTGCGCTCCAATCCATCTCTTGGGAAATTGATGCCTAGTGCAGGCTCTGGGAGCTTAGGTGGAACCTCTTCTGCAAGTAAGGTGACTTGCCAAGATTCATCCGGGTACCCATACATACACAAGTTCTCCTTCTCTGGATTGCATTCGTCGTAGAACTCCTCCACATCTGAAGTGAGAGCTTTGATCAAGCCTGCCCGCCTGTCCTTGTAATCTAGAAAGATCTCCTCAATGCTTCTCGGGATGACGCTTGCTCCTCCACGAGTTCTGTCTGATTTTCAGCTTCTAGATCCTCAGCAACCATCTTGAACATGACTGCACTCGAACCAAGGTCCTGTGAACGTGTGAATGGCCTGGTTGGCTTCATCAAGAGCGCTCATGGCAGAGAGCATGCGTTTCTCTCCCACCACTACTATGGCTGTTCCCCTATTTTCTTGCTTTTTGCTCTTCCTCCCCTGTCGATTTCACCTGCCTTATTAGCATGGAGAGGATATTGTGTGTCTTAACACGATCAGTGCTCGAAGGCTCTATGTTCCGCTTCTTGTTGCAAACGAGCTCTGTCCATGTCCTCTGTTCTCCTTGTCCATCATCGTCTGAGATCTCAATGGCTTCAGGATCAGATCAATGCCATTGTGAGCTTCCTGTAGAAAAAGCTATCGAAGAAGTAGAAACATTGCCATCCCCTCGTCTCCCCCTCCTCAGTTTCCCCCGATTCCCAAAACGCTAAAAAAAAAAACTCCGTGTCTTTCTCTCCACAGTCCATCTTTCCCCCAAAATTGAAAAAAAAACTCTCTTCTTTCTTCTCGTAGATCCCCGAATGCCTGTTCTTCTGCGTTTCCTTCCTTTCTCCCCAATTAGCATCACTTTTTATTCCTTATTACTTCTTCCTTCCTCATTCATTTCCCGTCGATCCCCTACTCTGTTTTTTCGTTCCTTTCATTAAGCTGTCGAATCTTCCCTGCTTTTTTTTTAAATCTTCTTTTTCCCTCCCTTGTTTTTAGCCACCCTTTTCTTTCCCTTTCGACAGGATTAGTGGCCCTTTTTCTCTCGATAACGGATCCAATATTTTTGCCTTGATTAGAGCATGCTTCTGGCAAAGGAATGCAACACGTGGAGCGATGCCATCAAGTTGTTGAGCAAGATGTATGTAAGGAGCAATTTCAGCCAGAGATGATGGCACCAATTCAAGGGTATCTAAAATGTCTTCAAGTCTGAAACTCCTTGACAAAAGCCTCGATGAACCACTCTCCAAGCCTCTAGAGAGCTGCATACTGCAAACGAACTCTGTCATTGACCGTGGTGTACTTGCTGGGTCAAGAGGTAGTATGTTAGACACAGCATAATTCTCCTGTTTAACAGCCAGCTCTTCTCCTGATTCCGTGATCTCAGCCCAGAGTATAGCATTCCATCCGAGTAAATGCAGCTGTAACTTGGTACAGGAGCGATGCAGTTTGAAATGCATTGCCTGACTGAAACCAATCAATGGTAACACTGGGCTTGGCCCTAACATATTGACTGTAATAGTTCTGATAATAATTTATAAGTTCCATTCTGTCATTCTCGCTGATCCGTAGCGTGGCAGTTAAACATGTGCTGAACATCAAGCAAGCTCCCACATTTGGCATATTTACCCTTCAATGTACTTTGATTTGCATCTCTTGGAAATAGTTTAGTACTTCCTCTCAAAACCCATAATCGGCATATCTTGAAATAAGTGTAGCCCATGAGATTGCATCTCAAGTTATCAGTCTACCAAAACTCCCTGTTTTTCTCCGTCTTCAGCATAGAATGAAAGAGCAAACATAACAACTAAGTATGTACAAAGTATCAAATCACACGCACAACTTTTGGGTGGTTTTTCACACCTCGAATGCGCAGCAATACGACAGCGCGTCTGTAAGTGCGTGTAATTGCGCGTCTATATATGTAGATAAAGCATATTACACGTGCTGATAGACGCGCAAGTACAATTAAACTTATTAAATGCTAGCTTATGGTTGTTTTTGGATCAACATGACTTTCCTAGTCTTTCAATATTAAAATGTTTGTCTCCATGTTGTAACTATCAAAATATTTAGGGAATATGACATATATACCAAATGAAATCATATATGTCCTTATGATTCAGGTGTAATTATGTCGTCATCTTCTACTAGTATGGGATATGCTGAGTCAACAAACAATACATCCTCAAGTGAGGACGAGACATTGCGTCTTCACAATCGAGACGCTTGGCTACGACGAAAAATCAAATGTATGTATGATCATTGTCGAGGATGTTTTTTTCGAGTACGTGGAATCACAATGTCAAACCTTAGCAAGTATGGAGAGTGGGACCAAGAAAAAGACCCAGTAATTTGTACTGCTTTATTTGCACAAATATTATTGGTCTATGTTGCGTCTTGACCATTAAAAAAAACCTCCTTTTTTTAATTGAGCAGGATGCGGTACCACATCCTCAAATGGTCCCTCCAGGGCGTCGAGAGGCTGCGAAGTGTCGACGTGAGGAGGCAAAGTTCTCAAGAAGAGTAGAGAATGACAATGATAACAACCCTCTTCAAATGCCCCATCAAGTTTTGGAGGAAGAGATTTTGGACAACATGGTGCACGATTTATTTTCCCATGAGATTCGAGGGGAGGGCGCCACTAGAGAGACAGATGACCCGCTACACATAGCGTCGCGCCAGTTTGGATCCACTGAAACTAGCATTCCATTTCTCGTGACTTTTTGATCACGTGTTGGAGCACCTTGTTGTCTTGCCTTGGCAAGCCATTCTTTCTTTCCATCTTTCCATTTCTTCCTAATTTGCATGCAGTATAGGCATAGAAATTTTGCATTCATTGCATTTGATAAACCAAACATACACTTCAATGTTTTTAAATCACCTGCAAGATGCCATTCAACTTGATAGTCCCCAAACCCCTTGATGTGTAAAATTGCTCCCTTATTTTGATGTTGAATAACCTTGGGTATATTAGTGAGGTTTAAAAAACTTTAAGTACTTCATGGTCCTCCTTTGGTACTTCCAATGCTGCAAGCCACCATATTTCATTCTTTGACTGTACAGTGAAGTATAAAGGATAGTTTTCATTGATGTTGGGATCCAATGCTCGATTCATAAGTACTTATACTCACACGTTCAAGTTTTCCCCCCTTAATAATCTCACTCTCATCAAGTTTGAGGAGAAACTTAAGCTTGCCTCTACATTCTTCCATAGACATATTGTAGAACTTGATCATAGCAATTTGAACCCTACATATATCCAATACAAAGATGTTGGATGCATTTAATACAAATGTAACTTCTTTGGAACCATACTTCAATATGTATGTATTTTCCAGATGCGTTGGCTCACCAATTAGTTCTAAAACTTTCTCACTTAGTTGTTTTCGAGCCTTCTTCATGTGAAATGGTTTTGGCAAAGGCATTACTCGCTTAGTTTTGAAGATTTTCTTAAATCCTGTATCCAATTGTTGATAGAGCATATTATATAACTTAAAACTCATTCCCACCTTGTCACATAATCCCTAAACATTTGTAGTACTAAACAAGTTTCTCACATCCCTAAGATGTTCACTTGCGACACCATCTACAATGTCCATGAATCTAAGATTTTCCAATGCATTTTTGACCATATCCTTGCTTAGGACTTTGGCAATAGTATCATTCTCTGCAGCATGAGGGAATATATTTCTCATTGTAGAAGATTGAGCATATATCCGTCTATGATATTGTCCACTTCCTTTGGTTAATTGGTGAATTGGTTTAACTAATCGGATGCGCAGACGTGCTTCTTTGGTTTTTAAGGTGGGCCCAGTCTTCAAAGTTTTTGTGACCTTCCTCTTTATGTTTCGATTCTCCTTTTCCAACTCCATAACTTTAGACTGTAACTCCATATTTTGCATGTGTGTAGCTTGTATAGCATCTTCAATGACATCCATTGCTTGCTGTAGGCTCTGGTTCTTCCTATCCTTCTCATCCAATAATCTATCCTTTTCCATCAAAGATTGTATATTTCATTGTAATCTTGTATGCATATTTATCAAGGCTTGATGAACCCCTGTGAATCCTTGTGTGACAAGCTTGCATGTGTGTCCATACAATCCTTCATTGCCTTCACAAATGAACTTTACAAATGATGTAAGCCCTTTAAATTGTGGTGGTCTTTGAGTGACTGGATCGGGTGGATAAATGTTCCTATCAACCCAAAGGTCCACGTCTTTTTTCCCTACATTTCTTTCTTGTTGCATCCTGTATCTTATTGCATCATCCCTTTTTACAGTTCTTTTGAACATTGGTACATATTCATTTTGCAATTGAAAGTGAATATCTCTCTTTCTCTTCGTACATCTTGCACCTGCATTGTGTAAAGAAAAATATATGCCAATTTTAACTTGGATTAACATTAAAATCTCACAATTACACCCCTTTGATTCATTATATCTGTGTTCTTTTTTATCCAGTTGGATCTTGTCTCTTTCTTTTGATTTCAGTCCTCATGATCGACCCTAATCAACCCCTAATCTGCTTGTAACCTTAGCTTTTAATCTACCTCTAATGAGCATCCAACCTTATCTTCTATTCTATCCAAAATATTCTTTCTTTCTCTCTCCCTCCCTCAAGAAGAATTGATCAAAGATATTTAAGCACATTTATACAGAAGCTTGGCTAGAGGAGAACAATAACATTATCTTATCTTCTACCCTAATTTACTCTATATCACTCTCTCACTTATTTTATCAGTTCATCTCACACAGTCCTCTCTCTTCCTCCACTTTCTCCCTCTTTCCCTCTCTCTATCTCTCTCTCCCCCCTCTCTCTCTATGAATTGATACTTAAGGATTCGTATGAAAGAATTCGTATGCAAGATAGTACTGAGTATTGCTTCAGAAGAATTCATATGCAAGAAACCATATTTTGGAGGGAAGGAGAAGAGTACATAAAATTTTGGACAAAACTAGAGCTTTGAGAGGGAATGAAGAAATGCCCAGAAATAGGCATATACTTGTCCAAAAATGATAAAAATTTAGAAGGAAAATCTCGAGTCAAAAAGGTGTCTCAGGGTAAAAAATAATATTAAAATATGATGTGTACATCATTTTATATCATTTTTTAACTTCCGCCCTTTTAAGAAGCAAGAATGAGAATGATTCTAATATATTTTCATGTTGAAAAGTCATGAGGGCATTAAAGAGTCATATATTAATGATTGGCTCCATTTTTACAGTAAATAGAATTGTATTTTTTTAGTTATGAGAATTTTGAGAAAAAGTGACCTTATCCTACAGTTTGAGAATAAAATAATAGGTAAAATCTATTGAAAATACAAATACGAGACTTGCTTGATTGTAGAAGACCTCTTGCTCTAACATTATTTTGGAATCTCGTTTTAGAGAGAGAGAGAGGTAAGAGAAATCCCTTAACGGGTAAAAAAGAGAGTCCATATTTCTCCTAATGACACAAAGGTATCGAAGATTCAACTCAAGAAATAGTTGCGTACTTAGAAGAAAGAGAAGATGTCCGTAAATGAGTATGTTTTGAAAGTAAAAAGCATTGCAAATGTCTTAGTAGTTATTGATGCAATGCTCGATAATAATGATTTGATTTTATTTACTTGGGATGGCCTTAATAATGAGAAGGCCTGGAAATCATTTGTCACTTCTATGTACGTATAAAAACCATTTTCATTTTTTAATGAGTTGCTCTTTCTCATAATCACTTAAGATATCAACATGCAGGGTGAATTATTTGAAAGAAGCGATAAACAAGTACAAGCATTGTACTTAAGTTCAGGAAGGGGATGTGGCATGGAGCCCCAAGAGGAATACCAAGGAAAAGGGAATTCTCTTGCAAGAAAATCTATCTTGTATCATCAACAAGCTTGTTTATTAGGTTTCATATGATCACAATGAAGAAAAGAACACCAGGCACAACAAATCTTCATATAGCATCATGTAGATCTCCCACGGATTTGATAGAATCAACCATATTCTTCAATATATTTACAAAATCCATCAATAGTACAAAGAAAGCAAAGGAATACACCATCTTTGAATGGAAATACATCACATAGTATTCATCTTCAATATCTTCATAGTCTTCTCTCTCAATCTCTCACATACAATCACTCTGTTTTAGTAGAATTGGCTATCTCTGACTCTCTCTCTCTCTCTCTCTCTATCAATAATGCATCATATCCTCACTACAATATCTTATAATCACTCACAATAATCCTTCTTAGGTCGTGGATACCCCTCCCAAGAGGTATGTCTGATATGAAGAGTCACGAGAGCCACTATAGTGTCTTTTCATAGCTCACTACTATCACTTCACTTCAGTCTTCAGCAACTACTTCTTTCACTTCTTTTAGCTCTTTTGCACTTGTATTCACCTCTTTCCAAGGCTAGAAAACTTTCCCAAGCTACACTCTCATCCAATAGAACACATACAGAAGCATATAGAACAGTCACAGAACAGCTACAGAACAGCTACAGTACAGTTAGAGAACAGAGATAGAAGCTCTACAGAAGACCTACAGAAGGTTACAGAAGGTCATCAAAACCTCATAACTCATACTCAAACCATTCCAAACTGTCACAAACCATTCAATAAGCTTTCACAAGATCTCAATCTACATCAATCATCAATCCATGCTTCATACAGAAAACAATCAGAACAAAACAAAACAAAACAGAAGCTATACAGAAGGTATACAGAACCAATCAGAACCTATCAGAACATCACAGAACCTCATATCTCTACTGAAAATCATCATGAACTTCCAAACACAATCAATATCATCCAAAACACTCTCAAACCACTTCCAAACTAATCAATCATCTCATAAAATCAACCATTCAGCTCTCAAAAACAACAAAAATCAACCAAAAAAACAAGTCATTTCCACACTCAACATATCGCCACACTTAATAAGGAAGCGTCCTCGCAACCCAGGAAAAAGGGAATACAAGTTCATTCAAAAGCTCAACTTTGATCTTCAATATATCTTCAAAAACAATCCATCCAACCACGACCCCAACTTATAACCTGTATCTGATATAAAAATACAACGAAAGGAAAACCCTTTATATATTAACACTTCTTATCAAACTAGAAATCACAACAAACTTGTAATGGATATAAGAGGTTTCTTCTTCTTCTTCTGCTACATCAGCATCTTCAACTCTCCAACCGCGACCCCATCACCACAATTCTTCAAAATGTAGCTCGTACGAAAGCCAATCCAATAGGCAACCACCACGATCCTATTACATAAAGTAACTCACAACGCAAACACTACACACAACACAACCATCTGAATGACTCCTCCAAAAAGAGATTTTCATTAAAGAGCATCCAACATACATTGGAAAGGGTATCAATGAAGATGATTCCTCTTAAAAGATTGATGATTTCGGAAACGATCCATAGATAAAGATTCATCTACAATGTTTTGGGAGGATTCTGAAAAAACTGAAGGCAGCACATCCTTTCCAACAGGACAAGGTATCTGGTAGGCAAACAAATTGCATGAAAATACAATATATCCAGCTGCTGGGAATTAATGCCCACATTGACATTCATGCACAACTTTGAAATAGGCTTGGAATCATTATGAGAATGCCTATGCATGTACGCCAGATACCAAGCAAAGTGAGCAGTTAATCTCACTGAAGGATCTGCAGACTGTGAATACTGCTGAGCAAAATGAATATAGTTCTGGTATGCTTGACTGGCAGCTGTCCATTCTCATGGAATTACTGGCCAGTTGATCTGAGGTCCTGTAAGGGAATCATTCGAGCTCCATCCCCTTCTTCTGGAAATTAGATGATCAAACCCGTCATAGTCACTAACCAATTGAGGTGGTTGAGATATAGAAGTGTTAGGAGAGGGAAGTGGAATAAGGAAAAGTGGATGAAGTGAGGGGTAGGAAAAATCATAAAAGGAAGAATGATTTAAAGGAGTGGCTGAAATTTGTAGGGAATCAGTAAGAAAGGGTATTAATTGATAAATAGGAAAGGTAGAAGGTACATGAATGGATTGTGAAGGACATGGTGGAGAAGGGGAAAATACTCTATCCTCAATAAAAGAATAGTATGTAAAGATGGGAATTTGAGGAAAAGATTGAGGTTGGAAAAGAAGGGGTAAGAGGGTTGTGGAATTGGATTGACAAAGGGAAAGATATATATCATAACGGTGAGCCATTTGTTGGTAATACAGGAGGGTAGGAACAGAAGGTCCTAAGAGAGATCTTCTATGATAGGCATCAAAAAAGGTAGAATCAAACGGATTATGTTTTGAAAGATAAGCTAAGAGATCCACCCTCAGTTGATTAGTACTCTGGGCATAGGTAGGGGCTGTGTTCTGTCTTTGATTTAGGACCACAGAATCAATCATGGTATGCCAGGAATTATCAGGGCAATTAGCCACTTTGGAGGAGTAACTCTGGAACATGTCAGCTATGCGCAACTCCAAATGGTTGACATACAAAACAGCTTGTAAAACCACGTCCCCTACATACCAAGCCATATCCACCTCATCTGGAATCAACAAGTCTCCTCGTAGATACATATATGACATCAACATGGTATCAGTCGTGACAGAATCTTCAAACACCATCCTTACCACCTCTGTCAGCAACTCAGCAGACCAAGCCCCACTCCATCCATCCTCTGGAAGAGGAAGATCCATCGTGGAAAGCTTCATGTAGAAGGTCAACTTTTGTAATTGGTAGTGGACAAAGAAAGAATGGTCCGGAGGAACTTATTCCTGAAAATGCTCAAATGTAGACCATAGCAAGTCCATTCTGGATTGCAATCTTTCCACTTTATCTTGGAATAGAGGACATAAGGTAGATTGTCTCTGAAGAGCAGCCAAGTCCTGCTGTGAGAGAGAAGGAATCAAGGGAACATGAGGGCTTGGAGGAACAGACCGTGACTTTGCCAGTTGATCTTGCAACTGCTTGATTTGGGAGGCTTGTGATTCCACTGTGTCATTAGCAGTCTGTAAGGCTGAAAGTTTGGCATCTAAAAGAGTTTGGAACTCCTGCGCTTCTCTGGACATCCTCTCCTTCTCCTCTAAAAGGCTAGTAAACTTCGATTGAGCCTCTGTTAATTGAATCTTCAGAGAAGATATCTCATCTCTTTGGGTTGCAACCAGTTGGGTTTGTTGCTCCATCTGCTTAAACAAATCTGCTAGGGTATTCTTAGCAGAGGCTAACTCGGATGTTGCCTTATGCAACTAGTCCTTAGACTGCATCAGTTCTTCATAAAAGGAAGCGTATAGCTATTGAACACAGGCTGTCACTGACAATTCAATGGAACTCTGAATGTCTTTACATAGGAAAGGAATTGCATCTCCCGAGACTAGATTGTTCAGTGAGGGGACTGATATAGCCAACGAACCTTCTCGATGTGCTCTGAAGAGGTTATTACATGTGAGATAACCAGGGAGATCATTGCCAGAGGTAACAGGAATGGGCACTGAAGGAAGAACTGAAGGAGCTTTATCCACTACCCGCTTCAAGCGTTTGCGCTGTATGACCAGGGGAGGCGGAGAATCATCATCCTCTATATCAATGGGTTCTGACTCATCTGAAGGTGGATGAGGAGGTACTAGATTTGATGGAGGAGGTGGAGGCACACTCTTCTGTAAACCTGAATAGGTCAAGAAGGCATACAAGTACGATCCATAGGTGACATTGGTAACATTGCCCCAGGTGACTTTGACGAAATGTTGATCCATTTTAGTGAGTAGGTAAGTGCTCCAATCAATAGCGACTCCTTTTAACACCATCCTAGAAGCTGTGAAAAGCTCTTTGGACAAGTACTGGGATGGCGTTTTTGCAGGCATAAACCTGTCTCGGAGAAACTGACAGCCCATCTTCCACACAGGATCAGTGATCATGGAAAAGGAAACTCCTGAAGAGTTGATCACCTTCTTAACATCTAGCACTTCCCTTGTCTATTTTTGTAACAGCTTCAAAATCTCTTCATTAGAGAAAAGCTGGCGAGTTGTAACAAAGGGTTCACCTTTGGAGGGAAGAGACAGAGCCTTTCCAAGGCCTCGAGGTGTCAAAGTCATAGAAATTCCTTGGACCAGTCCCGACTTCTTGTTGTAGGAGGCCAGAAACTCGTCACACATTGATGGATCCTCTGGAAGCAATGGAAAGGAGGCAGCCACAAAAACAGCGAGTCCCGCCTTTGTGAGAGGCTCAAAAGTGAGTAGGAAAGAGTAATCCCTACTGACTAGTGGGACATACTGGATAGGGGGAGGAGCATGAGAAGGCGCCATTCAGATGGTTACACACACACCACAAACACAGACAATTAAGGAGAATGCCTGCAAAGCAACAGACAAAAAACCAAGGATAAGATAGCAACCAAAACGATAAAACGTGACTCGACCAACTATCCCTAAGCAAACCACAGCCTAGAAAAAATTTGACATGACCTCTAGACATATGCGACCGAAAGCTTCATGCTATGCATCATACAAACACCCAAAACCCCGTATCAGGCAATAAAAGAAAAAAAACTACACACCGTACCCTGAACCGTAACAAAGACACTGAACCAAAACATCACAACAACCCACACATATCAGGACCACAACTTTTGATAAGCAGTTGTTTGACCATGGAGAGAACTCCAAAGACTACGCATACCCATCCCACGAAACGAGTTCATTAAAAAGGGAAATAAGTGTAGTGAGGGGGAATTAATTTAATGAAAGGTTTATTTTAATAAATTATTAAAAAATGGGTGAAGTTTTATTAAGTGATAAACCTTAGCAAGAAAATGGCGGTTCCTTCTTAAAATTTTAGTTACTAATGATTAGGTTAAAGCAATGCTTTAATTCGAATCCCGGACTGCGATACCCAGACTGGGTCTCTAAATGGAAGTCCAGTTATTAAAAATTTAAGGTGATGTGGAGTGCTTTTTCGCCAGCGTGTGCTCTTGTGACGACTGATTCATTTTAATTAAAAATATTAAAGTGCCTCTTTAGCGCACTTAGCGCGTGCGAAGTAAACGGTTGGTTTATTTTTATTTAAAAAAAATGATGTGTTTAGCGCGAATGCGCGTGCCATGGTGGTGTGTAGGGTTCTTTTTTTTACATTTATTTGGTTGTTATTTTTTTGTTGTTGTTTTTTTATTTTTGAATTAACCGTGGGTTTTGGGGTAGCTAAAATAAAAATAAAAATAAAAGGAAAAATACCTGGTAGTGGGTGTATGTAAATGCAAAGAATGCGCTGCCCTCAATCCAAAAATATCTGGATTTTGTGTTCGGGATGGTTAGTAGGTATGTGGATGAAAAAAGATTTTTTATTTTAGTTTTGTTTTTGTATTTTTTTGTATTTGTGGTTTTAATGAATTTAGGTCTTGCATGAAGTAGTTTGTCAGCTTAGAAAATATGTCAAAAAATAAGTAAAAATGGTAATGGAAAATTTAGGAAATTTTTGAAAATTAATTTGGAATTTTTTAGCATTTTTAATGAAAAATTTTCATTGTGTGGGGTATGTTTAAAAGATTTTGGAATTTTAAAATGGTCGGAAATGTTTTTTCTTAAATGTGCAAGTTGAGAAAAATATGGCCATGGGTTGTAGAAATAGAAGGAATTTTGCTAGATTTTTTTGTATTTTTTTCAGAATTTTTAAATGAGTTTGTGTAATTTTGTAATATTTGGTTTTGTGTTTTTTTTGGGGTTTTTTTTCTTGTTTTTTTGTTTGTTTTTGTGTTTTTAAAAGGGTTTGCGGGTGTCTGAATAAAAAATCTGGGAAAATACCCAGAAATAAGCTGTGTGGCAGCTGCGTGTCCGCAACCAACGAACAAGCTTCCACACCTGCGCACGATCAATCGCGAAGAATCTCAAGCCCCCACGTGCGTGTACACACCTACGCGTGTGCCTGCGTCTCGAGGGTGTCTGCGGGTGGGACGGGGGTTTATGGAGGGGATGGCGGTGGTGGGCTGCATATGAACCAGGCTTGGTGGAGGTTCGTCGGTGCTGCGATTTAGAGGTGCAACAGGGTAGGACAGGGTGCTTACAGGGGGGGTAGGGTGGGTGTTGTGTGTGTGTGGGCTCGGGTGGGGGTTGTGTGATTGGGGGGAAGGGGGGCTTAGGGAGAGGGTGTGTGTGATGGGGGGCTTGCAGGGGGTAGGGTGTGTGCAGGTGAGTGTTTGTGGGGGGAAGGTGGGTTTAGAGAGGTGTGTGTGTTTAGGGTGGGAAGGGGGTTTAGGTAGGGGGGGTATGTTTATGTGGGTGATGGGGGGTAATGGGGGGAAGGGGGGCTTAGGGAGAGGGTGTGGGAGTGAGGTGG
Source organism: Lygodium microphyllum (assembly GCF_053477565.2). Classification (NCBI taxonomy): domain Eukaryota; kingdom Viridiplantae; phylum Streptophyta; class Polypodiopsida; order Schizaeales; family Lygodiaceae; genus Lygodium; species Lygodium microphyllum. The sequence continues at coordinate 277,943 of NW_028229548.1, read as the reverse complement.
TGTGGTGGGAAAGGGGGGGCGTGTAGTGACACGTGGAGGAGCCCGACGTGGACAGGGGGTGCGAACAATGTCGAAGGCGGGGGCTTTACGGCGGGCACGGCGGCAACACAGGCGAGGACCATGCGGTTGGGTGGCCTGCACGGGGCGGAAGGCGGCGCGACGGCGGCCATGGCCGCGGCTCCAAGTGGCAGGCACGACGGCTGGAAGGCAGGCGACGGCGTCGTCGGCGGCGAGGAGTCGGCGGCCATGGCGTCACACAGGCGGTGCGAGCGGGGGCATACGAAGGCGGGGAGGCAGCACAGGGGGGCGCCAAAAGGGGGGCGTGATGGTGGGGCCACAGGGCGGCCACGACAGCAGAGGGATAGGGCGTCGGCGGGCTGTCGGGGGTGCACAGCGGGCGACAGCGGCTGGTGCAAAGGGCGCTGAGGGCGACGGCTGCACGCTGCAGGGGCGACGGCGACAGCCACGCGGGAGAGTGCTGAGGGTGACGTCGTGGCGGCATGGGGCGGGGTCAGGCGTCGTGGGAGAGGGGAGAAGAGGGAGGTGGAGGAGGGGAAGAATAAGGAGGAAATGGAGGAGGAGGGGAGAGAAGGAGATGGAGGGGAGAAAGGAAGTATGCAGGGAAGGGAGAGGGAGAGAGGGAGGGAGGCGGTTAGGGTGGGGAGGGGTCGGGGTAATGGGCGGAAGGGGTAGGGTTAGGGTGGGTAGGGGTAACGGGCAAGAGGGGTAGGGGTAGGGTGGGTACGGGTAATGGGCGGGAGGGGTAGGGGTAGGGTGTGGTAATGGGCGGGAGGGGTAGGGTTGGAGTGGGTAGGGGTAATGGGCGGGAGGGGTAGGGGTAGGGTTGGGGCCCAAGAAGGAGGCGTACCCCCGTCCCGCGCGCGTGCGCGTGGTGAGGTAAAAAAAAATGCCGTGATGGGATTGAAAGAGAGCCGAAACATCGGGATGGGGCACGCGGACGCGACCGGAGCGCGTTAAGATGCGGATAATCGAAAACGGGCTCGTTCACGCGCGGGACGAGACGCGCGAAAATACGAAAAAATAAAGAAAATTTAATAACTCCCAATCCGGCTATCAAAATGAAATGGTGTAAAAACAAAAAGTGGGCAGGACGACAGGGAGAAGATAGGGAAAATGTGCAATGGGAGTTCCGGGGGAAAGACAGGGTGTTCACGTGCAAAAAAACGTAAAAACGGAGTAAAAAATGCAATTAAAAATTAATATCAAAAGATCCGTGCATCGGAACGAGGAGCAGGAAAATGAAAAAATGTGAGAAAGACGTGCCCGACAATCTTATCACATCAAAACATAGTTTCGATTGAGAGAAGACGCGTTCACGTGGAAAAAACCCAAAAAACAAACCCGAAAATGGAATCGGAAATTAATATTGGACGAAACGCTCGCTGGAATGACAGGCAGTAAAAAGGAAAAATGTCCGCAAAAAGGGGGGGTACAGGGTCGTCATGGCAAAACGCAGTTCCGATTGAAGTAGGAGGGGTTCACATGCAAAAAACACCAAAAAGACATCCGAAAACACATTGAAAAATTAATAATTAAAAATTCAGAAGGCGAAAGTGAGTGGAGGAAAAAGGAAAAAGGTGGGGGAAAGCACGGGGGACACAGCTGTCAGATCAAATTGGAATTTCGATGCAAACAGGGTAGGTTCACATGGAAAAATGTCAAAAAGATGCACAAAAAAATCTTAAAAAACCGGAAAATTAATATTGAACAAACGGTGCATCAAAATGGCATGGAATAAAAAGGAAAAATGTCAGGGAGAAAGTGATTGTCAGGGCTATGATGTCAGATCATAGTTCTGAAGCAAGCAAAGCACGTTCACATGGAAAACCGATGAATTTACGCAAAATGCTTCAAAAATTAATAACTTGAAAACCGTGTACCGGAACAGGGGTAGGTAAAAAGAAAAAATGGTCAGTTCAGAGGGAGAAACATGGCTATAAGGTTGGATATGGACTTTGGTGAATGTAGTTCACATGGCAGGACAGCAAAAGCAGGGAATGAAGGAAAACTGCAAGGGAACAGTCCCAAGGGTGGGTGAAAAATAAGCGAATGGGTGGGAAGGGACCCCATTAGGGTAAAAGCAAGTCATGGCATAGAGGCATTAACAGGTTGAGGCATATGCAGAGGGGTATGCAATGTAGACGCACAGGGACGCGTCCCCACACTTAAAACCTTAACGGATAGGGTTAACCGAGCAACAGGGACCTAGAACCACATAATAGACCATCCACTAACATCCCCACACTTAAAACATGAACGTCACTGAGAAACAGAAGGTGTAGGGTTAGAAAAACTTGGCCCATGTTGTCGAGGATCAAGGTTGATTGTCGACGGCACGTCCGGTGTTGTTGTCGGCTGCTGGAGGTACCAATGCATCTTCACAACACACATCCATCATGGTAGGGACCACGTGGTAGCATCCAGGGAGGTAGGTGGTTGAAGGAATCGCATGAAATTTGTCGATGATGAAGGATATTACACTCAACTCACAGTCACTCAAATGGAATGAAAGAACTGTCACTTGCCCCATGACTAGTATCACTCGAGGAATAAGGATTGAAACCCATATCGCATACCCGGTTTAGGAATCGACAAGGGGGAATGGTGCAGAAGAAGTATGCCAGGGTGCACAGTTGATGGTGCATTAGTGCGTCCAACCCATCTAGCATAGGTGCAAGGAGGAAGGCAAGGGAGCCTTACAGTGCAGTGTACAAAACAGGATAATGTGTCTTATGATGACGGCAGAGACCCATCCCGTGGGTGCATAGGGAAACGGGAACATACCTAACTCCACGTGTCGTAATGTCCCTCAATCTCACCTCTCGGTAATTGATTGAAGAAACTCCAGTCACACTCAGCCCACCCTCCGTCTCACGCTCTGTTAATAGATATAGGAGGGCAGCATTTTCCTGAAACCCATTGATGTTATCCTCACAGTCACGTGTGCAAAGGTTGTATGCCTTGTGCGCATTTGATGGTGCAACTGTGCATCCCGCCCTGTGCCGGCATACGGTGCGAGAAGGAAGGCCAGGGAGCCTTATGGTGCAGTGCACAGAAACAAATCGTGCTTTGTGCATTGAGAGGCCCATCCCGTGCGTGCAACACTTCATTCACACTTCTCACCGCTCATTTGATTTGAAGGAAAAAGACCGGTCACTCGCCCCACCCCCTGTCTAACTCTCTGTTGATAGTTATAGAGGGCAACCATACTCACTTTCCCATCCGGTTAGGATGAAAGCTCACATCACTTGATTGTTTGTCAATGAAGATCGCGTCGTCAGTTGTTGAAGAGGCGTACCCAGGGAGGTAGCCATCAAATCGAACGTTGTGTTGGATAGGACATGTCGTCTGCTAGAGGACAGTTAGATGCTCTGCAGAAAGACCCAAGACACAGCATACCAAGGGAGGCAGCTTCGGAACTAGATCCTGGGGATATCAATGAATGAATCCAATTTCTGGACTGTTGGGTGTTGCCACCTTTTCCACAGCGAGCTTCCCACCCAAGGGTGTTTGCCACCTTTTCTTGGAACGAGGCCTGCTATGACAAGGAATTTCTTCCTTTTCTCCCATAACAGATTTGTGCTTTTTTTTTTCTTCCTTCGCTTGTTTTTTTTTCTTGTTTTGTTTTTTTTTCTTTTTTTTTCCTATTCCCGAGGGTGTCTCCACCTTTTCTCGAAGAATAGGTCGGCATGACAGGGACCGAAGTCCTTTTCTCCCATGACCGATATGTATATTTTTTTCTGTTTTTTTTTTCAAATTAAGTAAGGGAATGGTAGAAATACCATGTATCAGAACCAACCTCGCCACTGTTACTGGTGGAAAATAGAGGATAAGAGATCAAGGTTGGAAGATGGGATTGAGGGGACAGAGGGTTGCATCCACCTTATCAGGAGTGGCTTAAGAACGGCTATCAGAAGTAGCATCATAAGAATGATAGTGCCACGCCAACGAGGGAAAGGATCAGGTGACCGTGATTGTCAAGATCCCCAAGGAGGGAAGTACTTCTTCAGGTGATATCCATTGATCAGGAAGGGATCATCAAAGCATCAACTGTCTGCACTTGGACAGAGACATTAGGGTTGACAGCAAGTACCTTATATGGGCCCATCCACCGCTGTTGAAGCTTGCCAGGAAACTTGCCAAATCGTGAATCATAGGCTAGGACCAAATCACCTTCATTGAACTCCTTGTGCTTAATGAAGCTGTCATGGTAAGCCTTATGTCGAGCTTGCGTGGCTTCTATGCACTGTAGAGCCATCCTACGAGTTTCATCCAAATATTCTAGGTATAGGAGACGGCGTTACAGTGAATCATCATCCCCCAAACACTCTTTGATAGCCACTCTCAAAGAGAGCAATTCCAGCTCAACAGGGAAAATAGCTTCTGTACCATACACCAGCTGGAAGGGTGTCTGTCCTGTTGCTGCTTTATGGGAGGTTCTGTACACCCAGAGGGCCTCTGTAAGTCGATCATCCCAATCACGACGATGTGCGAAAATCATTCTTGTCAGAATCGAGCAGAGGATGCGATTGGTGACTTCGACTTGGCCGTTGGCTCTCGGGTAATAAGGAGTGGACTTGTGGTGGCGGATCTTATACAACTCTGTCAACTCTTCCATGACTTTATTAATGAAATGAGTGCCTCTGTCACTTACCAGCTCTAAGGGACTGCCAAAACGGGTGATGATATTCTCGTACATGAACAAGGCCACGCTGTTACCATCGTCCCGCTTTAGGGCTTTAGCTTCACACCACTTTGTGACATAATCCGTACATACGACGATGTATCGGTTCTGCTTCCTTCTGGTGGGAGGATCAATCGGGCCTATGAAGTCGATGCCCCACTTCTCGAAAGGCTTCAAGGAAAGGATAGGTTGCAGTGGCATGTCACTTGTTTTCGTGGGTTTCCCCATTCTCTGACAAGCATCACATCTTTTACAGTAATCATAGGCATCCTTGTGGATGGTAGGCCACCAGTATCCTGCTAGCAGAGCCTTCCTAGCTGTGGCTTCTCTTGCAAAGTGGCCTCCACATGGCTCGTCATGGCAAGCCTTCAGAACAATCCCAATCTCATATCCTGCAACACATCTTTTGAGCACTTCATCTTTGCCTTTCTTGTACAGTGCACCGCCTAACAGGGTGTAGGGGGCTGATTCTAACATAAGCTTCTTCCTTTCCCGACTAGAAATGCTAGGAGGGTACTGTTGGATTGCCAGCAGATTGGCAATGTTTGCATACCAGGGAGTTACAGTTTCTACCAGGAATAGGGAAGCATCAGGGAGGTCTGGATCACCCTACTCCTCGTCTGCAGTCTGTGGGATACGTGACAGATGATCAGCCAGAACATGGGAACGACCAAGTTTGGTAATTACCTCAAAGTCAAACTCCTGAAATAGAAGGAGCCATCTTATCATTCGTTCTTTCACATCTGCTTTGTTCATCAGGAAGGACAGGGCCTCATGATCCACATAAAATTTAAAGTGGGTCGATAGGAGATAGTGGCGGAACTTTTCTAGGGCAAACACCATTGCCAAGCACTCAAGATCTGTCACTGTATAGTTCCGTTCCCTATCCGTGACTTTTCGGCTTGCGTAATAGATCGGTTGATCTAGCTTCGAGGAGCCCTTCTGGCAGAGAACTGCGCCTAAGCCTTCAATGGATGCATCAGTGTGTACATGGAACTCCTTCGTCCAATCAGGAGGTTGAAGAATGGGTGCCTCAATCAAACACTGCTTCAGAGTATTGAAGGCTTTGTCACATTCTTTCGTCCAAGTAAACTCTGCATCTTTCCTTAGAAGCTTGTGCAAGGAGGTTGCCTTTGTTGCAAAATGGGCTATGAACCTTCTGTAGTAAACCACATGGCCTAGGAATCCCCTCAACTGTTTGAGGTTGGTGGGTGCTATCAGAGCTGCGATCTTTTCGATCTTTACAGGGTCTGTTGATATTCCTTGTGCAGAGACAATGTGGCCCAACAAGACTCCAAAATAGACCCCAAAGATGCATTTGTCGGGGTTGAGGGAAATCCCATATTCCCGGCATCGGTCAAAGCATTGTTCCAAATGTCCCCAGTGTTCACAGATCAAACTATAGACACAAAAGTCATCCAAATATACCTCAATAAAGTCGTGCAGATGATTTTGGAATGCGGCCATCATGACTCGCTGGAAAGTAGCAGGGGCATTGCAGAGCCCAAACGGCATCACTCGGTAAGCGTAGGTCCCCCATTCTGTGGTGAAGGTTGTTTTGGATTGGTCTTCTTCTGCTATCTGCACTTGGTTATATCCCCTGAATCCATCCAGAAGGGAATAAAGCTCATGTCCCGCCACTGTGTCCAACAGTTGGTCTGTGAAAGGGATAGGAAAGTGATCCTTCTTCGTCTTGGAATTGAGCTTTCGGAAGTCAACACATTCGCAATTTGCCATTCTTCTTGGGTACAACCACGATGGGTGAAACCCATTCACTATTTGCCACTGGATAGATGAACTCGGCTTCCAGAAGCTTCAGCAGCTTTGCTTTCACCAATGTGGAATAATTCGGGTTCATTCACCTCTATCGTTGCCATACTGGCTTGGCATCAGGCTCCAAATCAATATGATGCTGACATATTGTGGGATCAATCCCCTTTAGGTCTTTGTAGGACCACGCAAACACGTCCAAATTTTCTTTCAACAAGTTGTACAAGGTTGACAACTCCTCTTCTAGGAGGCTGCTACCCACCTTCAAGTGGCGTTCAATGCCTTCTGCATCCACAAAGGTTAACTGGCTTTCACCTTCTACTTCACGGATGAAGGTCCTGCGGACTGCTTCTGGGTACAGATTCGACTCCTTCAAGGGAGTGGTGTCCTCTTCTGATGTCCCACTAGAACCAACTTCTTCTTTTGGTGGAGACTTAGGTTTCTCCTTGAGATGTTGAAATGGGATTAGAGCCGTTTTGGGTTTGGTTTCAAGATTAGTTACCTCTTGGCTTGAAGATTCATCTTCTGATGACACATCCAAGAACGTCACATAACAGGGACCCTCTGATGCCTGTTAGAATCGTGGGATTGGTGCTTGTTGGCAGGTGCATCCTCATCATCTTTTCTTGGCAAAGGTGGTTGAGGACGGCATGAGCCACTGCTGAAAGACGGCTTATTCTTCTTCAACCATTTCTTATAAAGATTTTGCATATGAGAAGATCCATTTACTAGACCAAATGGTACCATCGCCATTCTGTCCCATAGCATGAGCTCGTCTGCTTCTGATGCTTTTGGAACTTCTTCTTCAAATGTATCCTCTGCAGGTGGGATAGACTCTTCCATCTCGCTTTCATAACCTTCTTCTTCCATATCATCTCCTTCCTCTTCTGGCTCTGTCTCTGGCTCTGGCTCTGTCTCTGTCTCTGTCTCTGTCTCTGTTTTTGTTTCTGGCTCTGTAGGAGCTCTGTAAGAGAAGAACAGGTTCTCTGTTTCATCTTCTGCCTTTGTCTCTAGCTCTGCGATGGCCATGTAACAAGGAGAGCAGTACATCCATGCTTCTATCTCACTATCAGAAGTGATTTCGGAAATCGTTCCTGGTTCAGGCAGGAAGTATTCACCCATTGATAATGGCTTTGCATCTTTTGGGAGTGGGCTTACAGTATCCACTATTAAGGAACGTGCCACTGTTTTCTTGGGAAGGATCTGTTTGACAGCATCTTCGTCTACTGATGTTCCATCTGTAGACTCATTAGGGGAGTCAGAAGATAATTCCAAGGAGGTGGATCCATGTCCTTTTTGAGCACCATATAGCTTCAGCACCACTTTATTAGGTCCTCTACCCAAGGTCAAGGTTCCTTTGAACCAATCCGTCCTTGCTCGGGCTTCAAAAAGCCATGGTCTGCCCAGTAATAGGGGGTAGGATGTACCATAAGAGTTTGGCTTCACCACCAGATAGGTTAGCCAATAATCTTTTTCGGCTATTGTAGTCTTCACATATGGGAGAATGCCCAAAGGCTTGATTCTACTCTGATCTGCCAGTCTGATGAGCCATTGGGTGGGTTGCACACCTTGTAGGCCTAAATCCTTCATTGTCACATCCGTCATAATGTTCACTGATGAGCCTCCATCAATCAGTGCATTTGCAATGAAGCAGCCTTCTATCCACATGCTAGTCTCTGGGGTACCAGGATCTAGGAAGGCGTTAGCTACATCCACTTCTTTTACAGGCTCTGAAGCTTTGTTGGACTTTGTTGCTATTGAGGGAGCAATCCTTAATCCACTTCTTCTTGTCAGTATACTTTTGAACATTTTTTGGCAATTGGGAGACAACATCAATAATTGTCGAAATGTGAGGTTTGGTTTAAAGGTATCTAGATCTCTGACCAGATCGTATTCCTTAATAGGATCCACTGGCTTCTCTAAACGTTTAGGAAATGGGGCAACACCCATTTTCATTTTCCCTCTTTCTTCCAACAGGAGCATCATGGGGACTTCTTCTGCCACTTGTGGCACCTCCTCCTCTTCTATCTCCTGGATCTCTGGTCCTGTCTCTGCAACTATCTTTGTGACTCTCTGTGGCACTGTAGTGCTCTGTACGGCACTGTCAGGCTCTGTTCTGTTTTGTTTTTCTGGTGGAAGATTGAACTTCGCTGTTCTGGCAGGAGGATTATTTTCTTTCTGGATAGGTGGTTCCTTCTTCTTTGCGCGCGTGATGGCAGCAACTTCCCATTCCACTAAATTGGATGTAGGCTCTTGGACCTTGGCCGGACTATCAGTAGCACTGTTTTTCACTGGGACTAGGCTTGGACAGTCTTTTGCAGTGTGGCCTTCTCCTTTGCATCGACTGCATAAGGGCTTGTAATCCACTGACCTTCTGGGATTTGGACAATTTGGTGAGATGTGTCCCTTTTCTCCGCATCTGTAACACTCTACTTCTAATCTTTGATCACCGCCAGACTGTCTTCCTCTGTAACTTTGAGATGGAAACCTCCTTGGACCGAAATTAGGACCAAACTCTCTAGGCTTGGGTCCAATATCATGTGTTGTCATTTTGGATTCCAGCAAGTTGAATCCTACGTCTTCTTCCTTCCTTCTCCTATCATGCATCTCCTTCAGAGAGCAAATACCCTCTGTATGGTTCTTTTGTAAACAGTAGGAATAGAAAGCTCCCGGAATGGTTGGTTTTCGTGTACATTCAGTGGCTAAATGGCCTGCTTGATGACACTTACCACACCAAGTATTTGACCGCATCACATCTCTTCTTGCTCCTGCAACGTTGGATATGCTGGCGGTATTCACTTTCAGTGTCTGTAGCTGCTCTGTAATCACATCCATCAACTCCTTTTTGATATTTGCAACTGAGTTGGATAAGTAATCCTTCAAGCTTTCTCCTCCTAAGGTACTGGCAGTAGGGTTTTGAGGAGTCTCTGTAATCACTGCATAAACAGGTTGGGCTGGTGTAGAGGGATCTCTGTTCTGGTTCTGATTCAGAGCTCCTCTTTGAACTATTGGTTGTTGGCTCTAGTTGGTAGGGTTCCACTGTTGCTGCTGATTTGGCATTGGGGAAATTGGTTGGGACCATTGTTGTTGTGGTTGAACCATCATTTGAGGCATTGATTGTGGCCACTGTGGATTCGATGCACTGTACTGTGATATTGGGGGCATCTGTTGGTAGGGGTAAGGGACTGTCCCTAGGACTGCATTTGGTGGGTACATCATTCCTGGCATCAGAGGAGGTAGGACTCCTCTTCCTGGATTCATCGCCAATCTAGCTTCCACTTCATCGTATAGCCTTGCACCTTCTGTTGCAGCTTGTAGTGTGGCTGGTCTTTGCAGCTCCACAAACTTACAGACTTCTAGTTGTAATCCTCTAAGAAACCACCCCTTCTGAATGCCATCATCTAGATTATGGTTAGTCCATCTCTTCAGGATGGATTCCATTCGTGAGACATAAGCTTCTACTCTTTCTCCAGAGGACTAACTTAGGTTCATAAAGTCCTCTCGCATCCGCTCTTCAAAATCTTCATGCCTGAATTTAGTGAGGAAAGCCTTCAGGTCGTCCCATGTGCCAAAAGTTCCTGCTGCTTGTCTCTCATACCACTGAAACGCCACGCCCTTGAAAGTGGCGGGGAATATTGCTAACCAATGCTCAGGGGTTTTGACATTGTTAGCCACACATGCTACCATAAACTCTGCTACATGAAGATCGGGGTCTTCATTGTACTCTCCCTTAAAAATTGGCAATGGGACTACATTCGCTGGCCTGTCATCAATATTTCCAGGACGGATAGGCTTGGAAGTGGGCCTCCAGCAGGAGGAGGAAGGGCTTGCTGTGCCATTGGGACTTCTGTAAAGAGTTTTGCAAGGGCATCAAAGGCAGCTTCTACTGCGAGCTCGTTCTCAGCTTTGATTTTTGCTTTCTCTCTTCTCACGTACCTCTGGACTCGTTCTAACGCTTGTCTCTTTATTGCATCATTCATCAGGGGGTTGGCTCCACTATGTTGTTAGTGCTCCACAGAGGGTTAACAGAAGGCTTCAGTCTCTGGAGGACTGTCTTGCCAACATTTCTTCTACTTCTTCCTTTTCAATGTCTCCGAATTCTGCTTTCATGCCACTGCACAGAGGAAGGTATTCCGTTCTGAAGGTGTAAAAATGCATACGTCTAAGCATTGTAGTGGTGCCATCATCATAGTAATGCCAGCTTCTGATGATTTCAACAGTGTATGTTGTGAAAAACACTTTGTCTACCGACTTCCAGTGGGTTTCCAATTGAACAAACATAAGATTATCTGTATACCAAGTATCCCATGTATCTTGCTATTGAGCATCCACGAACAAATTTCAACTTTTTTCCTTCTTGTCTTTGTGAACCTCTACATGCCAAGACTCCTGAAGCTTCTTCATAATCTCCCACTTGATGATGTCAGGAAAATTCTCAATGAATGCCAAATCTTCCATGGATCGTCATTCTCTCTATTTCTGCTCTTCAGTTTGTTCCCAAACAGTTTGCCACCAAGATGTAAGTTTCTGCTGCTTCAACAGGAAGAGGAAACTGTCCACTACATAGAGCATGCATCATGATGGTGATGTGTTTCCACCATTGTGGGATGAACTTCTTGTGGAAAGTGGCTTTGATTATGAGAAATTCCAACTCTTTAGTGGAAGAATGAACTTTACAAACATCCATTGAATTCCTCTCTTCTTGGCAATGCCATTTCCTTCATTTTCAGCCTCTTCTGGTGCTTGTTGATGGCAAGCTTCCCCGGCTGCGCACCAAAAACAAGGAGCCCCAAGAGGAACACCAAGGAAAATGGAATTCTCTTGCAAGAAAATCTATCTTTTATCATCAACAAGCTTGTTTATTAGGTTTCATATGATCACAATGAAGAAAAGAACACCAGGCACAACAAATCTTCATAGAGCATCATGTAGATCTCCCACAGATTTGATAGAATCAACTATATTCTTCAATATCTTCACAAAATCCATCAATAGTACAAAGAAAGCAAAGGAATAAACCATCTTTGAATGGAAATACATCACATAGTATTCATCTTCAATATCTTCATAGTCTTCTCTCTCAATCTCTCACATACAATCACTCTGTTTTAGTAGAATTGGCTATCTCTGACTCTCTCTCTCTCTCTCTCTCTCTATCAATAATGCATCATATCCTCACTACAATATCTTATAATCACTCACAATAATCCTTCTTAGGTCGTGGATACCCCTCCCAAGAGGTATGTCTGATATGAAGAGTCACCAGAGCCACTACAATGTCTTTTCATAGCTCACTACTGTCACTTCACTTCAGTCTTTACTTGAGTCTTCAGCAGCTACTTCTTTCACTTCTTTTAGCTCTTTTGCACTTGTATTCACCTCTTTCCAAGGCTAGAAAACTTTCCCAAGCTACACTCTCATCCAACAAAACACATAAAGAAGCATACAGAATAGTCACAGAACAACTACAGAACAGCTACAGTACAATTACAGAACCGAGACAGAAGCTCTACAGAAGACCTACAAAAGGTTACAGAAGGTCATCAAAACCTCATAACTCATACTCAAACCATTCCAAACTCTCACAAACCATTCAATAAGATTTCATAAGATCTCAATCTACATCAATCATCAATCCATGCTTCATACAGAAAACAATCAGAACAAAACAAAACAAAACAGAAGCTATACAGAAGGTATACAGAACCAATCAGAACCTATCAGAACATCACAGAACCTCATATCTCTACTGAAAATCATCATGAACTTCCAAACACAATCAATATCATCCAAAACACTCTCAAACCACTTCCAAACTAATTAATCATCTCATAAAATCAACCATTCAGCTCTCAAAAACAACAAAAATCAACCAAAAAAACAAGTTATTTCCACACTCAACATAGCATATCTTCTTCAAGATGCCATGGTATGGGACATGTTGGTAATTAAAAAAAAAAAGTTAAATCGTTAGTTTAACGAAACGTAGGTTTTAGGAGGCCATGGAAACTTTAGAGGCAAGGGAGCTCTAGAGGAAGAGGTGGATGATGGAATAGAGGTTCTAGCAATTCTAGTATTGTTTGTCATTATTGTGGCAAAATAGGTCATATTGTAGCCTAGTATTATGCTAAGGAGGATAATATCTCCACTAGTAAAATTTAGCAAGGAAACTATGCATCATTTTCATAACAGAATGAAGATAGAAATGAGCATTTGTTTATTATGCAACATATGATGAATTCAGTTATAGGAAATGGAACACATGATGACATATGGTATATTAATTTACGTGTATCTAATTATATGAAAAACCATGCTGAATGATTTGTAGAGATGCAATATTTAAAAATCCCAGTTAGGTGCATATGGGTAATGATTCATGGCATCCAATTTCATAAATTGAAAAAGTTGTTGGGATAAAGGGCAGTGCCCATGTCCACCGCCCATAAGGTCCCACATTGTAGATAGTACATATACTTATCTAAAACATTATTCCGGTACACTCTTTAGTATGACAATTCGTGTATCTCTATCTCTTCTCTCTCTCAACCTACATCTCTATAGAGAAGCTCTATTGTAGCTAACTTAACTAAGTGGTATTAGAGCTTGGTTCAGGCAATCGGGAGCTTGGCATTTCTTCAGGTGCAGAAGCTTGAAGTTGAAGAAGAGTTCATTGTGAAGAGTCTATAAGCAGAGCAGCTAGATTTGAAGCTTCTTCTTGAAGCTTGAAGATTCCCTCTTCATTTGAGCTTATTGGCAGCCATCATTGGGCACTTGGGGACCCTCCCCATCATCTCCAATACTTGGACCAGTATTCCAATCTCTTCACGGCTGAAGCATGGGTATGTAGATCTGGTTTTTAGCATGCTCAAGACCTTCAATAGTTGCTCCTCTTCATTTGGCATCATGGTTGTGCTCCAGACTTTGCATCTAATGCTTAACATTGAGCATTGAAGTGTGGTGTTACACTTGGGATTGATATACATTTAGCTTCAGGTCAGAAATACACAGTATTTAGATTTGTAATAAATGGGGTAGCACTCATTCTCTAGACCCTGATGATCGTGATGAGAACCCCACCGAATCCGATGGTTGCAACCTTTGAAGATGAAGCTTTCCTTTTAGCCTTGGTGGTAGTAGATTCTCCTCCAGCAGGATGTCCTCCTGTTGCCAAAACTTTTGCTGAGGTCTCAATGGTCTTCCTCACAAAACCATTGAGGTTCACCTCATCCAACGACCTTTCTGTGATGCTCTCAAGTAGGGGGACATTGATGTGGCTCATGATGGTGTTGTACCTTTGACTAGAGAATAACATGTGCACCATCTTGTCTTGGAAATGGACTTCGGGATCTGGGATATCCGCCAAGCTGATGCCATCATTGGTGTTGACCTTTACCTTGTCCATTCCTAGCAAGGCATATACATCTCTCTTCGACTTCCTCTCTACTTTTTTTGCGAAGCTCAATGTCTTTTCCACTAGCTTTGGGGTCAATTCAATTTGCACTTGACAATTTTCCTCTCCCTCATGCACAGTTATGGTGTTGCGGTTCTTGTGGAAAGTCCTCAGGAACTTTGCACTGTGAAAGTAGCCTTGGCTTACTGCTTCCACATATTTTTTGCAAATTGCACTGCTCAATGATCTGACTCATAGCCCATTCTTCAATGGCCATGTCTTCTAGGTTAAGATATGCCGAAACTTGAACTGGTTGAAGGCTTGTATTCCCACTGAAAGTTCGTAGTTTGCTTGTTCTTCTTCTGAAAAAGGTAAATTGTCATCCTTTTCTTGGCTTGCCATGATGGGTGCTTGTCATAAAGCCATATTCACCATTAGTGTTTTTCAGAATAATTACAAGCAACAAGAAATGACTACATACTTGCTGAACTGAAATGTTTGAGTGCAGAAGTAGACTGTTTCCTCCAAGTAGTCTATTGATTTTCAATTTTATTGAAATTTTCCTCAATCACAAGTTGTTGCATCCTACCTTTGCAATGTGTGTTTTTCCTTTATTGTTTTCCTTATGTGTTTGGTTTGATTCACCTTACCCCTCCCCCTTCTAAAATGAAAAGAATCCTTCCTAGGATCAAAGGGTTAGAGGATGAAGAGTCTTCATAACATAATCTTAGTGTTTTACTTTTGCATGAGCCAGGCGTAGAAATTCAGATTATATTATAAATTAACATAGCTATCCATATCGAAAGGGTGGATGCCTACATGTCTAATGTAAGTGAGAAAATCAAGCAATAAATCACCAAAGTCCACTCGGCTAGCAACATGCAACTTCTCCTTAGTGAGGATGCGATCTAAATAAGGATGTTCGCTAATGTGTTCTTTGAGGGGTCGATTACGGAGGATAGTCAACACCCTATATGAAGTTGGAGCTACATAGCTTGGGTCGTATTCGGATACCTTTATTGCGTGTTGCTACTTAGCGTTGGCAATTATTTTGGCATCCCTCTAGCTCCCATTGCAGTCGTAGAGTGTACCATTTCCACAAGAAGGAGTAGTTGTCAGCAAGTTATTTCAACTTCTTGAATTCTTGGTTTGTGGCCATGGTCGTCGGCCATGATCGTGTTCTTGCTATACGACATAATGAGACACAGTTTGATTGCTTGTTCCTTGGATATCTTGCAATTAACTCATTAGCTGCTTCAAAAGCCTTAACAAATGCAAATTTCGGCTCCTCCCAAGAGCAAGGGACTGTTCATTGTCGAAGGGTTTTCGAAAACAAAGTTGCGTCCACAGAGGACCTTCATGAATTTCAAGATAGAAGATCAATCAAGAGAATAAGCAAGATAAGAAAATGATGCCAAGACTCTGTTTTATTTATGCCAATAACAAATACAAGGTACAAGAAGAAGAAACCCAAGCGGCCTCTAGGCTTAGGCCACCCATACATATCGAAGAGAATTTCCAAGAGTATGGTTTTCATCCATGAGTGAGAAAGTGGATGAATATGGATAATCTTCTGATCCAAGTTCCATCATGGTGGCTATTTGCTGATACTGAGATAGCTTACGGTTAGAGACAGTCTTCAAATTGTCCATATTTATAGATTATGTTAGCCTTCAATCTGCCCTGTTCCTGGATCTGCCATAAATTTACCATGATGCACATGCATCAGAAACAGAAATAGGCTGAGCTAGAAATTTGGACAGCACGACTTCTTCCTTGAAGATAGTTTGATGGTATGGTTCAAGGATTGATGGTACTTAATTCCAGAGGAAACTGCTGTGGGATGAGCATCTGTACATGACTCTTCATGAAGCATTGACACGCCATCATTTGGATTAGAAGAAAGCTTTGCAACTTCTGGATGAGGGGTTTCCAATTCAAAAGCTTTTCAGACCATATCTATTAGCACCGTATGGGAGAACATACTATTTTCTAAGCTCAAGTACTGGTTGTAATTACTGCTATTATTCTCCCAGGGATGACTGTTTTTCTTCTCCCCAGGATGGCTATTCTTCTCCTCAAGACAGGCTGTTCTTCTTCTCCTCAGGACGAACTACCATGATTTTGCACACATATCAAAGTGTGTCATCCCACTGGATCGACGGAACTGAAGATAAATTTCCAAGCTCTTATGCCCTCAAAGAGCACAATTCAACGATGCTTCGGATCTCATAAAACTGTCCACCACTGATGGTGATCTAACACACATGCGCCTCTTCACGGATGCTTTAATAGACAACAAGGAATCTCATTCATCGCCTCTTCCTTTCATCCATGAATTTCCCAGAGAAGACTCGTCTTCTTCCTCCCAAGATGAGCGGCCATGCTTTTTTTATATCAGAGTGTGTTTTTCTTCTTTCTCTGGATCAACGGAGCTGCCGATAAATCCAGGACTCATCGTAGATTGAACTTATTTGCAATAATTGGCCGCACATCAACGACACCAACCAAAGCCCCCAAAAAGGGCAAGAGCCCTGCTAGTGTACAATCTGATTTATCATCAAACCAGCTCTCAATCGGAATGCCATTATCAACCTGAAAACCAAATTAAGCCTGAGGAGAATTATCGATTATAGCCACCTTTGCCAAATCATGACCTAGCACTGTCAGATCTTTTAGATAATTGCCATCCACACACACACACAAGAATCTCGGAATACATGATGTCAAATCAGTTTTCTCTTTGGATCCAAGACCTGTCGCCGGGAAAGCAGGGATTAGTGCACTAAAAAACACCTAGCCCAAAATACTATCTGCCTGCAAATTGCATTATTGAATCGGGCACCGTGTGCAAATGCAATTATGGTATATGATTTTGGAATCAGTATCCCTAGAATGTCGTCATTACGATTGTGCTCCAATATTTCCGGAGTGACTAGGTTGAAGCTCTAGGCACATTTCTGAATCTTTACACTCTACCGTATCTCCAAAATGTTCGCTTAAACACGAACAAGGGCATTCAATTGTTTCTTTACTTTTGACTCTGCTCCTTCATTAGTGTGCATAAAATGTGGTTGATTGGTTGATGACAGAAGCCTTGCCCACATCCGATCTGTTATATTGATGCATTTCTGTTTCTCAGTTACTCTCGATGTAGGTATGTAACAATGCCGACCATTAACAGGTCCAACAGTAAAACCACTATATCCTACCATGGCTCCATGAGTAGCACTCTGAGCGAGAAGTGTGCAATAGACATTATCTGCTGCATTGCTTGGAATTGCACGAATCATGTACGTTAGATCAATATATTTCAAATTCAGAGCATCCTTTCTGGTTTTCAGAAAGTGATCCTTCAATTTTTGCGAAAACCATAAGCCAACATCAAGGAGAAGATGGTTTCCTGAAGCATCATGAGAATCTGAGGCTTCCATACTTTCAGCCATATCATCAACTTTTTCATCTCCCTCATGTTCGGTAGAATCAAGTTCCAACTGATCCAGCTTCACCCATTCATCAAGTCTCCTAATTGTCCACTTGTAGGGCATTCTTGTATTTCTTCTTATCTTAGATCCAAGATTTCTTGTACCGTTTTGATAGCTTCAGCAAACTACCTTGGCATCGGTTTTTTCAATATTTTTGACACACACACACAGAGATAAATGCACACAGATAATATTATTTACAATGGAACGAAGTCCTAACACACACATGGGTTTGAGACGATAAATGGAAACACACTTACGGGAAAGCTAGGGTTCATACACACACAAATACACAAGCCACACGCAGAACAAAATGCAAACACAACGACTAGGTATAACAAAACATGAATGTCACACACACAAGCTTTTTGGTGGATTCCACACCTCGGATACGCAGTAGCACGACATTTCCACCCCCTCTGATCCTGCGCATCCTCCGGATGGGCCAACTACCCATGATCATTGTCGTCAAGATCCACGAACAGATCAATCTCTTCGTTGTCTATTTCTGGTATATCAGCAAGGTTATCTGTCATATCATCTGTCTCTTCTACTGGAGTTTCTTCTCATTGCTCTTCTCTTGAAAAATCTTCTAATGCATAATCCTCCTCATCTCTTTTCTTGAAAATCTTGATTCTTTTCTTGCAATTGGCACTCTAAGCACTGTCCCATCCAATTCTGTCAGCTCATATGTTGCATTGTCAAAGACATGTCTGACTATGTACGACCCATTTTCTCGTCTTGCTTATTCGCTTGATTGATCTTCTATCTTGAAATTCTTCAGGGTCCTCTGTGCACACGACTTTGTTTTCGAAAACCCTTCGATATCGTCCTTCCATTGCTATAGGTTCTTCCAAGAGATCTAAGTCTAGTCGATTGTAGATTTTAGCCAATGCCATGAAAGTAGCGTCCAAGCATCTTAGGCAATCAAACAAGTCGTCCCTAGTATTTTCAGCTAAGTCTGTGACCAAGGTTAGAATTGATTGCCACTTATAAGAGGGTCTAAGTTCGGTAGGTGGTTGAGGTTTAACAACATTAGAGAGTTTAATAGCTAATGGTCGTAGCTAGGTTTGGTCCTTAGGTTGTAGCTTGGCCTCATGTTTGATGGGTTGGATTGTAGTTGCAGTTGGCGTGCTACTAGATGTGTTTGAGATTTGAGGGGTATCATCATCGTGATATTTGGGCATTGTATTAGTAGCACGCTGTGATTTTGGGCGATAGATTGGTTTAGGCATTGCTGAGCTAGATTTTAGCAGTTCTATGGACTTGGTGGCCCACTTCTCTTGTGGTTTGAGTGTCTCCAACTCACAGTTTTGTGTGGCCAAGCTCAAGGGTTGCGTTTGAGTAGCAATTTTGGTTGTTTTGGCTTTAGGTAGCCGAATCTAGGGATTACCCTCATATTAGCATTGTGCTTGCAACAAGATTTTGGGGACCCATCATGCTTTTGACCGTGCGTCGTTGTTTATAGTTTAATCTTGGCTTCCTAGGTTTCGACGAGTGTGGGCCCTTGGCACCGCAAGGATGTGGGTGTCTGCTTTGAGGTTGTATTCCTTGATACTTAGGTACCCATTTGAACTAGGATTTTTGTGCATCAGTGTTGGGTGACGAGTCACGACCCCCCTCCTTAGGCTTGATGGTGGGGTTCTCTACTAGTGGCTTTGCAGACTTAGAAGGAGTGCCAATGGACTAAAGACCTGATTCGTAAGGATCACATGGAGCTAATCTCAATTATCACATGAAAATCCTTTGAGAAATGGGGGATCGACTTTATCGGACCCATTAATCATGCGGCACAATATTATCACAAGCCAAATACATCATTGTGGCCATGAACTATCTAATAAAATGGGTAGAAGCACAAGCTACGAGAAAGAATGATTCTAGGACCACTGCTAAGTTCTTATGGAGTAAGTGATCTCAGAGTTTGGCTACCCCATCGAACTAGTTAGCGACCAAGGCACATTGTTCATCAACAAAGTGATAGCTCATCTCATATCCTCCTTCCTAATCAACCATAAAACATCCTCACCTTATTACCCTCAAGCAAACGATCAAGCTGAATCTATAGATAAAATCTTAGTAAATGTCCTGAACAAAGTAATCTCTAATACGCAGATGGCGGCCTTGTGGGCCTACCGCACAGGACGGCTATAGGAGAGACCCCCTTTAGATTGACATATGGTACATAAAGGCAGTTCTTCCCTTGGAATTTTTCGTACCAAGCCTGAGGATAGCCCTTCAAGAGAGATGCGATGGGAAGGAGGCATGAACATAATGCTTGATTGAACTTGAATGCTTATCGAAAACCCGACTTCTAGCCACCCATGCGCTAATATACGAAAAGACAAGACGCAAACGCTAGTTTGACAAGCATGTCAAGCGGCGCAACTTTGAACATGGCGACTTAGTACTGCTGTACTCAGTCAAAGGACATACGCAAAAGCTCAAGTTTCAGGGACTAGGACCTTTTAAGATCTAAACCATCAGTCGAACTAACAACTAGAACTCAAAACCCTAGAAGGTGAGGGCATAGGCTTCTTCAATGGCAGCTGCATAAAGAAGTACTTCCCTCCCACACACCCATTACATGTGTCCCCAATGCTAGCACCCCCTATCCACGTACAAGTAGCCACTATCACTAAGATGGATGGTGAGGATGAGTAAGCAGTAGCACCAGCTTACTTAAGCATGACGGTCATTGTTAAGCACACATGCACCATCAATGCATTGATGAATGAGGGAGCTGATTTTAATATCTTAACCCATGACCATTAGACCCAAATTGGCAAATAGTTGTTGTGGTGTTGCATGTCCACACTTGGAAAGGCCATAGAATCTCTACAGGATTTACAAGAAGCAGAACTGGTTTACTAGTTTGAAATCTCTAGTATCATGTTTAGATGACTTAGTTCCCACTTTAGATGGATCCAAACATATAATGTGACTTATTTTGAAGGGAATAAGTCATCTAAGATAGAAGATGCAGAAAAGTGATGCAATTTATGAAAATCATTATTTTCAACTTTTTTTGTAGGTTTTTGCAATTCTGCCCGTGTTGACTTGTCGAATAGATGTGTTTTGATTAGTTTAAGACCTGGATGTCTATATTCAGAGTTCATATGACAAAGTTGTGATCCAAACAAGTTGCACATAGGCGCAAAGCAACAAAAGAAAAAAGGAAAATAAAGAGAAAAATAGTAAAAAAGCATAAGCTTTAAAGCTAACCACCTTAAGCTTTTATGAGTGAAGGGGAGTGGAGAAAAACTATAAAAGGGAGGACAAGAAGAGAAGAAGGGCCATCATCAAATCAAGGGAGAGAGGTTAAACATTTTTATTATTCAAAAAATGGGAATTGGAAGATTCCGAAACTTACTAATATTGTATTTAATGCCCGTGCAACTTCTGCAATATGCCTGTTTTTTCTTTCTGCAACACCATTTTGTTGTGGGGTATACTTGCATGTGAACTGTCTCTTTATCCTATGAGACCTCATAAAATCACTAAACTCATTTGAGAGGTACTCTTCCCCTCCATTTGACCTCCAGCACTTTACTTTCAAGCCTGTTTTTCTTTCAACTGCAGCCTTGAAAGTTCTAAAGTGCTCAAATGCTTCACTCTTTTCCTTCATAAAATATACCCACAGCTTTCTAGAATAATCATCAATGAATGTGACAAAGTATGAACTACCTCCAAGAGATACATTTTGTGTAGGCCCCCAAATATCTGTATGTACAACATCAAGGATATTTATGCTTACTCTCTGTCATGTGAAAAGGGTTGTCTTGCCTGCTTACCAAACTGACATGCTTTGCGTACCTTTTGAAATTCTGCAACTCTAAATGTAGGCAAATCTGTAACCAACCCTTTGGAATGCATTAATTTCAGCCTTTGTACATTTGCATGTCCAATGCGTTTGTGCCAAATTTCAATATCTGCAACAACACCTTTTCCTTTAGCATACATAGCAGCATTCATAGTAGAAATTCCAGCATCCAGAGTAAACATACGTCCAACTCTACTTCCCTTTGCAACCAACTTGCACTTGTCATTGAAGTCTTCTACAAAGCATCCCTTTGCATTAAATCTGACTTGTAGCCCTTGCTCTACCATCTGATCGACTGACATCAAGTTCTTTGTAATAGATGGCATATATAATACATCTAAAAGACTCTTTGTCTTACCATCATGCAAGGACAATGAAACTTTTCCAATGTGTGAAATTGGGTGGCATGAATCATCACTCGTCTGCACATAACCTGTATTTTACAAATCCTGTATCTCTCCAAACCATTCTGCATGGAATCAACATACCAAACATCATCATGTGTTCCCTTTTCTGTAACAGCATTCAACATATGCTGCATAATAAACAGACGTTCATTTTTGTCTTCATTCTGTCGTGAAGACGATGCATAGTTTCCTTGCTGCAACTTACCACTGCGA
Organism: Lygodium microphyllum; assembly: GCF_053477565.2. NCBI lineage: Eukaryota > Viridiplantae > Streptophyta > Polypodiopsida > Schizaeales > Lygodiaceae > Lygodium > Lygodium microphyllum. The sequence goes on along the minus strand of NW_028229548.1, from coordinate 256,147 downwards.
ATATCATATTTCTTAGCATAACATTGGGCTGCAATATGACTTGTTTTGCCACAGTAGTGACATACAATACCAAAGTTGTTAGAACCTCTGTTTTGCCATCCACCTCTTCCTCTAAAGATCCCCCTGTCTCTAAAGTTACCACGACCTCCTGAAACCTGCATATCGCCAAATTGCTGATTCAATCTATTTTGCTGGTTGTCACTACCACGTCTTGTACCACGGCCTCTTGAAGAGGACCTGCCACGTCCCCTTCCTGAAATGGAGTAGAAATCTTGGACCTGTTCACCACTTTTTTCAGATGTCTCACTCTGCATGTTGATCTCTTCAATGATCATAAGGGAGACCAACTCATTGAAATCTGGAAATGTCTTTTTGACATATACGAAAGTTACAAAAGATTTCCAAGCCTTTTCATTGTTAAGTCCACCCAAGGTAGATGTCACCAAATCATCATCATCAGGCATTGCATCAATCGCTGCCAAGGCATCTGCACTGCTTCTTACCTTCAGTGCATACTCATTGATAGACATATTCCCTTTCTTCAATGTATTCAACTCTTTCTTGAGTTGACTCTTTCGTGTCTTTGTATTTACGAAAAACATACTTTAAGTATGGTCCAAGCTGCATATGAATTCTATGCATTTCTAATATGTTCCAGCATATTATTGTCAATTACTGCAGATAGCCAATACATGACCTTTTTGTCTTTTGCATTCCATTCCTTTCGTGCCTTTGTCTCTTCTGCAGTTGGAGGGTCACTCACCTCCGGCTCCTTTTCTTCCCCTAAAACAAACTCGTAGAGGCCTTTTCCAGTTAGGAAGTTCGTGACACAGAACTTTCATGAAGGGTAGTTGTTCTTGTCGAGCTTCTCAATGATGGGGTTTCCACTGTTCTCTACCATGATCACAAAACTAATACCAACCAGCAAGCAAATGTTCTGCAACCCTCAACCTGTAGTGCACAGCAATACACCAGACAGCCTTTTTCACTGTCTGCTCAATAATACATGCAGTCTGTAACGAGTTTGCAGATAAACCTTGTGTTTATTTGCTGATAAACACATTTGATCTTACAAATCTGAAATCTGTAACCTGTGCACCTGTATATGGCAGATACAACTAAAATTACAGGGTAATTCGAACTGCCGTCCGCAACCTTGCGAGTCTAAAACAGGACCTGAAATGACCTCGGATGGCCAAAATAGCAGGGGAAAAGCTCTAAAGGGCACATTTGTAGAATATGCAACGCTCTTCTTGCATACTAAATCTCACTGCAATCTGAGATTTTTGCTTTGCCCTGCTTCCAGTGCCTCCAGAGGCACTGTCCAAGAGAAGAAGTAGAGAATGGAAAAGCTTCTTACCCGTTGCTTGCTTGCTCGAATCCTTGGCTCCTCTCCTTTAATTTAGCCTTCAAAACCAGCCTCAATCAGTGGTGCAGCTCTGATACCATGTCAAGAATCGCGTGGTGGGGGGACTTGCTCAAGATGCTGCGCCTAACACACATAGAATGCACAAGGAGAAGTTCACTCAAGAGACAAGAAGAGAGATGGAGGCCAAAAAGTTTTCTTGCTGGTTTCTTCTTCTTCTTCCACACACTTTACAATATACACAAAGTATAGATAAGATACAACATAAAGGAAAGTGGCCTACTAAGTCAAACAATGCATAATCGACTACACTAGTCGACTGGCGCTATAACTATGCGAGTTGTAAATAGGTGTAACAACCTCATATAATAAGTAATGAGTCACTGGCCATGTGAGAGTCATAATGACCATCGATGTGAAAAGTATGGACGTGTGGACCCATCTAACCAGGCAGTCCATCATTAATGTCCGCATGTGTTGAGCTTGTCATCTCAACAGATAATACCCTTTGTGTCCTAAGAAGCACTGAAGACCCTTGAAATCAGTTGGGAATGGAAGATCGACAATGACCTTGATCTTTGAGGAATCTGTGGAAATGCCATTCTTTGACACAATGTATCCTAGGATACATCCATGCTTCACCCAAAACTGGCACTTCAAGGGGTTCAATGAGAGACGATATAGTCGACATCGTTCGAAGACCGTCTAAGTGTTCTTGCCAAGTAGAGTGAACACACAAGTTTTTCACGAAGACATCTAACTCCTTCCTCAGCATGCCTTTGAATATTGTACATATCAGTCATTGGAAAGTTTCTAGCACGTTAGTCAACCCAAAAGACATGAGTATGCAGGCAAAGATACCCCATTCAAGGGCAAATGCGATTTTATGCTTGTCATTGGGATGTACTTGCACCTGATTGTATCCAGAGAAGCTGTCCAGGAATCTGTAGGCCTCTTTGCCCAGCCACTCTCTTGAGCATGTGCTCATTGTATGATAGTGAATAATTATCTCTCTTTCTAGTTGTGTTTACCTTCTTATAATTGACACACTCTAATCTTTCCATTTTTCTTTAATACAATGACTATGGGAGAAACCTATTCTGTGTGTTCAATTTTATAGATGAATCGTGAACACATTAGCTTGTTGATTTCTTCATTGACAGCATGGGTATGCTTTGGATTCATGGCATACAGTCACTGCTTGACTAGTGTTGCATTCGGTGTCATGGGTATGTTGTGAGTCACCACACTTGGGTCTCTACCCCTTTGAGCTCTTTTAGGGACCAACTAATGACATCTATATAATCCTGCAAGAGAGCAATGAGACCTCCTTCCTCTTCCTTAGTTAAGTCATCGGCTATAAAGACAGGTCGTGGGATCTCCCCTTCCTTGGCTAAATTGACCTCCTTGACCTTGGCATGTCCTCAATTGGTTCGCTTGCTTGCCTTTGCCATTTGGCTCCCAACAAGATCACTACTCTATCTTCCTTTTTAAACTTTGTGAATCGTCTTGGCATGTCTTGTGGTTTTTATTGTTCTTCTATTTGCATTTTGTTAGGTAGCTTCTATTGTTCCTCCCTTAATCCTTGGCATCTTAGGTGGATGGGTAGGTCCCCCTTGGTGCATCTAGTCTTGGGGGGTCGAGGTATTTCAAGGTCACTATCTGAGTTGACTTTCAACTCAGAATTGAACTCTCTGTCTTCGCTAGAAGAGGGGCTCTCTCCTAGTGGTCATAGCTCAAAAGGTGAGTCCATTCGTAGTAGTGGTGTATCACTCAGTTGGGTCAGGCCTGCTTGCTTGTAGTCGATTGCACCTATGTGCTCCAACCAAGTTCGTTGCAGTCCTTATATCTAAATTATTTCTCTACTCTAAGGTTATTCTACCTATATGGTTTGGAGTCTACTCGTATTTGTTTGATTATACATCCCCCGGTGTCGTATTCTATGGTATTAATTTCCCTTTTGCTCTCATCACTAAAGGAACAATAGTCCTCATAGTCGTTTTCAGAGCTATCTTTGTTCAGTTGCTCATCATCCTCCAGGTTTTGACATTTCTCTTTTTGCTAGTCGAGGATTAAGACCCAATTGTACCTCAAGTTTAAATCGTGCACCTTGGACCATGGCCATTTAGGCTCATCTAAGAGGTCTTGGAGAGGCTTTAGATTTGTGGTTGGATTTCCATTCAAATTTTTCCTTAGATATCCTAAGATCTCCATGAGCTATCGTCTATTGTTTGGGACTCAGAACATGACCGCTTCCTGCATAGACTTCCTGTCATCATGCATGCTAGCGCTGAGGGTATCTCTTCAAGTTTTCCGGTTGCCTTGATGGTTTGTTTGTACTCCTGAGTGTTAGATAATGGTAGGTCAATGATAGCAAGAACATACATTGAGTCTCGCTCGTCCTCAGGGCACAAGATATACTTGGTAAAGGCCCCATAAGATCCCCTAGTCAATCCGTCGCCCTTCAGCATGGTGGAGATAGCATCCAACTTAACATGCATAGTCTTCCATGTGTCCACCTCCACTCTTATGGACTCTGTTTGATTGCCTAGTAAGATAAAGCCCTTGCCCTAGTCCTCCAAGACTCTTGTATTGCACATCCAGGGTTGGCCTAGCAGGATATTGTAGTCCACTCCCTTCATGACTATAGAGTCAACACAGAATTGGATTCCCATGATCTGCACTAGCCAATTTTTCAACACTCCGAATGATTTCACCTTCCTTTTGTTAGCTAGTGTGATGTTGAACCTAGCAATCTCGATCAGTGGTGGTGAAAGGTGAGAAGGATCAAAGCTTGCACTTGAGAGCTATGGCGGGAGAGCAAGAGCAAGAAAGAGAGAGACAAGAAATGGGAACTCCAACACTCTGAACGATTTCACCTTCCTTTCGTTAGCCAGTGTGATGTTGAACCTAGCAGTCTCGATCACTGGTGAAAGGTGAGAAGGATCGAAGCTTGCACTCGAGAGCTATGGCAAGAGAGCAAGAGCAAGAAAGAGTGAGACAAGAAATGGGAAATCCAACAATCACAATGTGTGACCGGGCCTTTCTTTATTCAAACTGTCACTAAAAGAATAAAGAATAAAGTGACAGTGATGGGTGCCTGCCACCTGCAATGTGCAATGGTGGTGGCTGTCAATGTAGTAATACATGGGAGGCTAGGCGGAGGTGCCTTTACCCCCAACAACCTCCCATTTAAAGGCGAATCTGCCCTAGTGAGGAGTGAAAAGAGAAAAAAAAGATAGTTTAACATGTACACATGTACAATAGGATGAGGAAAGATGTCATCTCATCCCATGCCCATCAACCTCCTAAGGAAGGCAAAGCACTTTATAGAGAGGCTTTTCATGAGCAGATCTGTAGGAATTTGGTCAGTTGAGATCTTAACAAGGTCAACAGAATTGTCCTCAACGACCCCACGTATGAAGTGATACCTCACCTCAATGTGTTTGGTCTTTGCATGGAAGACTGGATTCTTGGCTAACTGAATAGCACTCATAGAATCAGAATGCAGTATACGGATAGTATCAATACCAAGGTCAACAACCAAACAACCCAACCAAATGGCCTCCTTGCAAGCCTTAGTGGATGCAACATACTCAGCCTCTATAGTAGAAAGGGTTGTGCATTTTTGCACCCTGGACATCCAAGAAACAACACCTCCAACATAGGTGAATACATAGCTGGAAGTGGACTTCCTACTATCTGCATGTCTTGCATAATCAAAGTCAGTGTACCCCACGACTCTTGTATCCTGGCTACCATAGCATATGCACATATTTGCAGTGCCCTTTAGGTACCTCATGATACCCTTTACGGCATCCCAATGCTTCTTGCCAGGTGTAGCCATATAGCGTGCCACAACACCAACTGCAAAGGCGATATCTGGACGAGTGGCTGTCATGGCATACATAAGACTTCCCACTGCGGAGGCATAGGGAATCTTGGCCATCTCGGCCCTCTGCTCATCTATCTGCGGACAATCAGCCTATGATACCTTCACATAAGAAGGCAATGGACAACCAATAGGCTTTACATCCTGCATGCGAAAGTGCTCAAGGACTTTATGAATGTACTCCCTCTGTGACAAGTAGAGGAGTCCCTGATGCCTGTCACGTCTAATGTGCATACCAAGTATGTGAGCGACCTGTCCCAGATATTTCATCTCAAAGCTCTTCTTGAGCTGAGCCTTAAGAGCATCTAGCTCATCACGAGCTTTCCCTGCTATCAGCATATCATCCACATAGAGAACCAAAATCAATAAAGAACCATCATGGGCTTTCTTTGTGTAAAGACACGGATCCATAGCACTCATGTTGTAGCCCTGTGACTGCATAAAGGCATCAAACTTATGATACCACTCCCTAGGTGCCTGCTTCAAGCCATAAATACTTTTCTTCAATTTGGACACTAGGTACTCCCTGGCAGGTTCTGCAAAGCCCTTATGCTGCTCAATATAAATCTCATCATGCAAGTCCCCATGTAAGAAAGTCATCTTGACATCCATCTGGTATAAATCCAAGTCAAGCTGAGCAACCAAAGCCAAGACCTTAGCACAGGGTGGTCATCTTAACCATAGGAGAAAAGACCTCATCAAAGTCCACACCATGTTCCTGCTTAAAACCCTTTGCTACTAGTCTAGCCTTGTATGCCGACTTGGGGTGTCCAGGGGTACTTTTCAGCTTGTATACCCACTTGTATGGCAAAGCCTTCTTGCCCAGAGGCAAGGAAACCAAATCCCAAGTGTCATTTTTATGCAAGGAGTCTATCTCAGACTGCATAGCCCTCTCCCAGGAGTGACTGTCACCCCTACGCATAGCCTCATCATAAGTGAAAGGCTCTCCTGCATCTATAACCAAGACATAATGCATCGAGGGCTGCAATCTATCATGTGGACATTTGTCTCTAGTAGACCGTCTCACGACAAGCTCTGTTGCCTACCCAGCTGCCTATCCAACACTCTGACAATGAGCATCTACTGCAGTTGTAGGCTGTCCAAGTGGCTGTGCGGTAGCCCTTGGCTCCTCCTAAAATATGACCCTGCGGATCTCAACAACTCTCTCAGGATGCCTATGCATCTTATCTTCATGGAAGACTACATCATGACTGTGGATGACTTTCCGTGCAGATCCCAGAGACGGTAACCCATCTCGCCTCCATCCCCATAACCAAGGAAAATGCATTTGACACTCTTAGGATCTAGGTTACTTCTCTTGTCCCTGGGCACATGGAAAAATGCCTCACATTCAAAGACACAGAGATGTGCATAAGAGGGAGGTTTTCCAGTCCATACCTCTTCGGCAACCTGGAAATCCAAACCACTAGAAGGTGATTTGTTTATGATATGCACAACTGTACTAACCACCTCAGCCCAAAAGCTCTGTGGTAGGCCTGCGTGGCTAAGCATACTACGCACACACTCTTGGATGGTTCTATTCATCCGCTCAGCCAAACAATTTTGGGGGGGGTGTAAGGGGCGGTCAATTGACGCTTAATACCCCTCTCATCACATAACTGCTCAAAAGCACGTGAGACATACTCACCCCCATTATCTGTCCTTAGGCATTTTAGCCTATACCTAGATTGGTTCTTAACCAATGCAAGCCATCTCTGAAACACAGCCAAGACATCGGATTTCAGCTTAATGGGATAAGCCCAAACTTTTCGTGAAAAATCATCTATGAAAATAACAAAATACTTGGCACCACCCATAGATTGACAAGGCATGGGCCCACAGACATCTGAATGTACCAATGCCAAGGGCTCACTCATACGTGGCCTACCAGAATTCTTATGCGTAGACCTAGTCTGCCAGCCATAAAGACAATGCTCACATGAATCAAAACATGCATAATCAAGGGGTGGTAAGTAATGCAAACCAGAAAGCATTTTCAATCCCTTCAAAAAAATATGGCCTAAACGGGCATGCCAAAGAGATACATGTGGGATAGAACCCATAGACAAAACATGATCAAGGGAAGAAGCTGATACAATCAAGGGATAGAGGCTGCCAGCCTCAGCACCTCTCGCAATCACAAGTCTGCCATTAGTGGTCTTCCATGCAAAGTCTCCAAAAGATACATGATAACCTACATCATCAAGCTGTCCAGGTGACATGAGACTACGTGTCAAAGTAGGTACATGACGTACATCCTGCATAACAAAACTACTACCAGAAGGAAACTGCAGCCTAATATCACCAATGCCCACAATATTAAGAGAGCTATCATCACCCAAGCGCATAGAACCCGAAACAGTACGGTATGAATGAAACCGCTCTCGGCAAGGTGTCACATGAAAGGACGTACCTGAGTCCAAGAGCCAACACTGTGCATTCATAGAGTGTATCTCTATCATCTGCGAAGCACTAGAAGAAGCTGCAAGGATATAATCATCATCAACATCCTCAAGCTGCATAACATTGATCTCTTCAATTTGAACATTGGACTTTGCAGGCACTATGCTGCGATCAGAAGACTTATCCTACACTTTGTCTTTCCCCTTATCTTTGCACATTTCATTGCGTAGTTCATGGCATTGTGGCCTAATATGGCCCTTTTTCCCACAGTAGTGACAAGTAATATTTGCATTCCTGCCACAGGATTTGCTACGTGACTTCCCACGAGACTTGGATCGAGATTTCTGAGAATCCCATCCATAGCCAGTGCCACTGCCATGCTTTCCATATCCATCATTCCTGCCTCTAACTGTCATAGCATGTGACACACGAGAGGCATCCAAATTCTTACGGTTAACCTGTTCCTGTAGAAGAGCACTCTCAACATCAGATAATTTCAAGGTAGCAGTAGAGGCACATAATGCAGTGCGGAATACATCCCATGACTCATTAAGAGTACCAAGCAAGAAAAAGAGGAGTGACATCCACTGCAACAGTGATGTCCTGTGAAGTCAAGTTCTTGAGTATAGCATGGAACTAGCTCAAGTGAATAAACATAGTCACATTCTCCTTCATGTGCAGATCCATAAGCTGCTTCATCCAATACATCTGACTCGCTGGACTTTTCTTGTCATAGAGATTCTTGATTTTATCCCACAACTGCCATGCACTCTGTTCTTCCTCAAATACATTGTAATGAACCTGTTCTGTGAGAGATAATACAATAGTGGACTTGCATAACTCATCAAGCTCAAGCCGTTTCTCATCTGGCATAGTTGCAAGCGGATGCCCGCTCAACCTCAATGGTTTGATTTGCGATTTTTGCACCAACACTTGCCAAATCTGGCTCTTCCAATAAGAGTAATTCGTACCATCAAGCTTAGTGATGTTGAAAATGGCATGATCAGTGGACGAACTCGCCATAATGCAGGCTGGAAGACTATAGATAGTTCAAAACTACTTGCTGTTTACTATATAAAATGACCAAAGAATCACCAAAATCGAGAGAAAATGGCGAGAAAAGTGTAATCAAAGCTGCTGCTCACCAAGTACTAGTGAAAGTACATCATTTCAGAATATTTTAGCATGAAAAATACATGTCAGTTCGGAGTTATATGCTTGTTGTAATAAATAACAGCAGGGTACTGTGAGAGGCAATTGCGACCAAATCACTGCACCAAGTCAAGAAATGATAGCCAAGACATGACCAGCCATAAACGGGCATAAATAAGCACCAAACAGTCATCAAGACCCTGAGCAAACACCCAAACATGTCACCAAAGCATCCATCTGAGTAGGCATGCCCCCTGGAAAATAGGGCAAAGTATACATAACACTGGCAAGACCTGACACTAGTAGGTGTATGCTCACAAGAGTGCAAAGCCCAAGCTTAGGTCAAAAGCAACTCCAAGGTATCAGTGCATGAACCATGCAACATTTAAGTGTAAGAGATCCCAAAGTCTCAAGTACCTGCAAAATGCTCAAAATAGCATAAACCTCTTGCTCAATGTCGGTCAAGCATATAAGATGCTCCCACTGGCTCAAAAGGCGGATAAACGAGCTCAACAGCTCAAGCAAACCAAGTCAAAGTACCAAAGATAGGTAACCAAGACAATGCCTCAATAGTATCCAAGGTCATAATGGAAAAAGCCAAGTCATAATGGAAAAATCCAAGTCAATGTCCAACTGCTCGAGGGAATACTCAAATGAATGTCGAGACGAGCTCAAACAACTGCCATCCATAGCCAAAGCATAAAGCATTCACCAAGACATCATAACCCGTACTGGGTAGCCTAGGCATAAACCATGTCATAGATGAAATGCTAGCTACAAAGAAGTGATAGTCAAACCCAAATTGAGCTCTAATCTCAGCTCAAAAGCATTCCGAAGCATAAACAAGACATGTGGCATAGTCCAAATACATCATGACATCATACCGAGTAGCCAGGAGCACCCCATGTGACTAATAGGCATAACCCAAATGTAGTATAAATAGCTTCAACCCTGAAGTTTCCAACAGCATATAACCTCTGTAAATTGAGCAAATCAGTGCTCAATCCAATCTTAAATCCATAGGCAAACCATAGACATACATTCCTGTATGTATAGGCACCAACCAGGCATAATCGGGCATTAAATGCCAGGACCTGCAAGCATAAAATTGAAGTAACAGGTGGATGCCTTATTTTGGATAGATCTAGTATTGTTCAAAATAGTCAATGGCTGAGCTAAATTAGCTCCAAATTCATCTCACATAAGAGGCATAACATCCACAAGTGATTCGGTATCAATAGTCATCAGTAGAAGCATTAGATAAGCCATAGGCATACAAATACATGCTGTCTCAGACCTGAAATCTGTTGCAAAATATTTTGTCATCAGAATTTAGGAAATCCAACATCACCATCGCATCCAGAGCATACCAAAACCCCAACTTAGACTCTTATCTTACCTGAATTGGGTTCCGAATGCCCAAGATATGACAAAAGGCACTATAAGATATAGACCTTATAGCGACGTTTAAAGCGACGAAAATACAAACAACAAAATTTGCCCCCGTCGTTGCAAAAAGCGTCGTTATTGATGACACCATAGAATCTCGCTATATGCGTCGCGACACATATAGCGACGGTTACAGAGAATTTGCGATGCTCATAGCGATGCCAATAGCGATGCGAGCAGTAAATTTGCAATGCAAATAGCGACGGTAACATAGAAATTTTTTTTTTTGTGGCAGGGCAGCAAGCTGCTCTGCCACATATAGCACTGTGTGCTGTATGAGAGCCATACAAAATAGTTTCTGCACTGCTGCATACAAAGCGCTTGCAAATAAAAAGAATGTATACTGAAATCATAAAACTGATATATGAAATAAATACATGATCGCATAAAATGTGATTGGTACAATCATGAAACAATATCACTAATACATAGAAATGTCTACATAGATCAGGCGACTAAAAACTAAAGGTGTGTGAGCTCTAAGGATCCAAGGGCCAGCTACAAATCCTCGTCTCCCGAAAGCTCTTCCCGCCGCAAAGGAGCATCAAAGGGATTCTGCAGAAAAAGAAACAACATATCAATCCACCATACAATAATGCATTCAAATATCTCATGGTAACTATGGACAAGAAAGATGAGTGACTTACAGGGCCGCCGCGTCTATACAATCGGTCGATCAATGCCCTGAGACCGTGCCTCTCTGCATATCGAGTCTCAAGGCCTTGCGGATCACGATTTGTAATGGAGTGCTGCAAAGAAAACAAAATGCTAACTGTTAGAAACATGATTGTCAGTACAAAGAATACCTAAAAAAAACAAATAAGCAAAACAAAAGAGAAACTTACAAAGTCCTCCAAATATGTCCTGTGGCCGCCACTCCGAAGATGATGCACCGATCCGGCCTCGATTCGTGCCCTCGCCGCCTCCCGCTGCTGACTCCAACATCCTGGCGAATTTGTAGCCTCCTCCCTCAGTCGGCGCCAGTCGTCTGCATCTAACCACTCGGGCTTTAGAGCCCCACTCTTGATTGCCTTGCGTACGTCGGATCGTCTATGTGACATGTATGCACGCATGCAATCCATCATCCAGCCCGTAGAGAATCTATCTACTGCGGCTGGCACTGGGAACTCCTCATGCAAGGACGCTACTATGTAGTCCTTGCTTCCCTCCGGTATGTTCCTCCAATGATCCAGGATGTTGTGCCGAAAAACTTGTTGGCACAACTCCCTCATGCGAGCCATCACCCTCCTCCCCTCATCATTCATGATGATGGCTCCTGACCTACTATCCACTAGGTATCCATAATCCCTAGAAATCTGCCTAAGATGGGCCCTCTCCCATCTCCGTCCACACTCCTGGGCATATCCAGGAGACCCCTGTACATTCGGTGTACCGACGGGGGTACCCTCTCCCGGAGTGCCACTCAAAGGGGTGCCACCAAAGGGGGTGCCACCAAAAGGAGTGCCACCAAAAGGCATGCCATTTGCCGACGGCTGCACAAAAGTCGGAGTAAGTGGAGTCGACGTCCCCACAGGTGTGAAAAATCCTGGAGGTGACGCAGCTCCAGCTGAACGATGAGACGGAGACACCGCTGTCGTAGAGTTCACGCAAGGGCTGTAGAACACGGGGTTCAAGATACAGCAAGAATTGAGGCTAACAAGAAAAACTCAAATATTTGATGCCAAAGTTCACTATATTCCTTGTCAAATGAGCTACAAGAAGTTCATATTCAGAATAATTTGAAGTTTCTCATAAACTGTTCACATTCAGGGTTTTGAAGACAATTATGACTTTGGTACGTAGGCTTGAGGAGACTTGAAGAGTTCTGCTAGACTGGGCAGTAATCCCTATGAACAAATTTTCAGAAATCTTTTCAATGCCAATACAATGAAGTTCTGTGGGCATCCTGATGCTTCCTCCTTATCTCCTCCTCAATATTGACATCTTGCAAAATTATGTCTTCACACTCATCAAGTTCCAACTCTGTCATTTCAGGCTCAGGCCTAGAAGGTAAGATTCCCTCCAATGCACGGAACTGTTCTGGGGTAAGAGAACCAGAGTCAGGAAGATCTACAGAGAAATGAATATAAAGCTTTCCCTTCATAAAAAGATCCCTGTTTTCTGTGTTGTGAACCTCAAAATGGAGGAAACTTTATAACCAACCTCACACACAGTAGGGATAAACACAGTTAGCTTTCCTGTATTCTCGTCTAGTTCATAATGTGTTGCATTTCTTGGGAAAAGCCCCTTTGACAATCCATACTTCAGCAATAACTCTGGCAGTGGTGTCTGCATTTTTCCACGTAATCTGTTGTACAACCTTTTTGCACCTTCTTCAACACTATTTGAAAGTGAGTTAGCATCGTCTCCGAAGGATGAGAACTCCTACTTGGCGCGCCTGGGAATAAGCATCTGCCGATGAGTATTGAAATGGAGGCTGACCATCAGTTTTGGAAGATGTCGGCTTACAAAACTGGAGTTTCTTAAATGTGAACAGTGTTGCTGTTGATCATGAGAAGCATCCAGAAGTCCATATCTTTCAAGGACTGCAGCTGTAGGAACCAAAGCACTGCCTTCCCTTAAAATCTTGTACATCCCTGGAACTGTGAGTTCAACAACTGTTGAACCTGCTCTACTAGCAGGAAGTTGACCAGCATCGAAAATAAATGTGCAATGCTCCCACAGCTTCTCAAATTCTTGAATGGAGATTGAGCTTGCTTGACCACTAGAATTTGCACTTGTAAGAGCCAAAGCCCCACCAAAATCTTGAGCAACCTGACGAATAAAATCACTGTCTGGAACTCTTATTCCAATGCTTGTCAAACCAGGGTTTAAAGACTCATCTAACAGACTGTTGTCACCTCGCTGCAGTACTGCTGTGACAGGCCCTGGAAAGAGCTCAAGATCCTCACTATCCACAAGGGAAAGCAAGGTTCAGGACGTGGCGATAATCCGACAACAGGTCAGAAAGAATTCTGCAGCATAAAGAGTGATCGATGAATTCTCGTGTCGAGTGTGTTATCTTCGATACTCAATATCAGAGTCGTCGTCTTCAATACTTCGCTTCGTTATGGGGAGAGAGTCGATAATCAGCAGAGACGGAGTGATGCGTGCGTACTTGAAAAGAACCTGACGATCGGGTATTCCGAGAAGCTCTCCACAGTCATAGGCTTGGTGAAGATCATCTTCACAAATCCAGCATCATCGTTCTTTCGGAACTTCGACCGTTACATCCCCTTGTTCATCGAATTCACCCCCATCATAACAGCGTCCGACCAGTCCCCCTCTCTTTCCGTTCCGAAAGCGTCCTTCTTTTTCCTGGCTTTTCTGGAAGCCCGCCATTGATAGCATTTCAAAAATATCCCTCTTTTCTTATCTTTTTCCCTCATTCCGGCCCTTGTGTAAAGGTCTGACATGAGCATATAAGCTGAGGCATCATGTGAGTTCAATGAGACAATTTTGTCAAAGCATTGCTGTGCTAACAATATGTCACCATGCCTTTTGCATTAATTTAACATTGACATCCAAGCAACAAGATTATTTGCAAGAGGCATATCTTGCAGCAACTCTGCTGCCTCCTTTAAATGTCCTTCTTGTAGCATATCTTCAAAACACTTGCACCAAGGCTGTCATGTTGGAGCAAACTTTGACTGCAGAAACAAAAGTGACTTCATTGGGTTGTTTGTAAACAGTAACCTTTTTCCTCAACCCTGAAGTTCCTGGTTTTTGACCTTCATACCGAGATGTATAGCATGTGGTGATCTTAAAGACTGTCATTACACACAGAGCTAGAACAAATAGCAGCAGGACAAAGATCCTTTGGCATCAGTTTTTCATATTTTTCTAATACACACACATCATGCATCCAAACAAAATCATACACATGCACTAAGGGAATATGTACACTGGATGTGAATTATCAAAATGCATCACACAAACAATGAATCACACGCAGAAATTAACACAAATGCACAACAAAAGAAATGGAGGTGTATACGACTCGGATGCGCAGCAACACGACACCGCGTCCGTGTCTCCACAACAGCACCCCCCTAATCCTCCTGCAGTCGCAGTCCCTCTCTCTGGCCCAAGTCGCGAGCGTCAAGATCGTCTGCTCGAAGCTGAAGCATCTGATCGCGCTGAAGCAGATCTAGTAGAGCGCCCTGACGAAGAACGAGACAGCTCCTGGTCTGCCATCTCTCCGAATCTCACGAGCTGATCTGGAGACATGCGTGCCATCATGTCCTGAAACTCCTCATCGCTCATCCCTCGACTCATCCTGAAAATGTCGATACCTGCACAGATAAAAAATGATGTTAGAATAATCAATTTAACCTATACAAAGCACATTAATATAAATCATTTTTGAAAAATCCCTCTTAAAATGCATATCTTATCTACCTTTATAAGAGATCTAAACAACGAATTGAGTAATACAATTCTCGAAGAATGAAGTATTCTATGGTCCCATGTTAATCTCCTGACATAACTCTGCATACACTGGAAGGTCGATAGACATGTCACCACAAAAGAACGAGTCTGCCTCGTTCTCAAAAAATTCTACGACTTCTGTATTTCCATCATTGTTAGCCGATGCGGGCTCCGAGCTTGCGGTGGCCTCCACCCCTTGTAATATCGACCCCTCTATTTGCATATTTTCTTCATCTATGCCTGGAACATCGCTTTGATCATATACTCTCGCACCTCGAGGAGTTGAAGGTATAACATACCACCATCGAGGTTGTCGGGGGTTTGGATAGAAGATTACCTGTTCACAAACACTTACAAAGCGAGTTCAAACCATTGTGACATAAACCATGTCGTATTACAATTAGCAAGCAAATGACTATTTGCACCTGTTCACAATGGGCCGGCAACACGAAGGTGTCGCGCAAATCCGTCCATTTTTTATCGGAATCTATTTCGAGAAATCCAGATGGACCTCATCGAACTGTTGCTCCAGCTCCTCCAAGTACCACTTTGAACCACTGCACTTCGAATAGTATCATCGAGAAGCTACAGTAATCCACCAGAATAATACTTTGCAATTTTCCAAAATACTCCATCTCATCCACAACCGTGTTCGGATCCGTTGCTCATCGCCGGCTCTCTTGCACAAACCTTGCCATGACACCATAGTCCATTGTGGAGTGCATTTTGTCAATACGCTCCACGCGAAAATGCCGTCCACGTGACCATGCTGCACTATATATTTTGTATTGCACATTTGAAACACTCAAATTAGATGTAGCAAGCAAATTTAGATATGACACATTCTAAACCCCTCATCACCTTTGGACTACATCCCCTCGAGAACTCCCACTTCTCCATTGAGACCTCTGTCCCTTCGCTGGATGCTGCGGTCAAAGCTCCATGCAGCCATCGTGTTGACATAGACCGCGGCATCTCCTCCATGCCTTCGGGATATCGAATCGGTCGGTGACGCGTACTGCGTCGGAATTCAGCTCGCGCTTTCTCTCGATCTTGCCTTGCAATCTGGTACTTGGCGAGCCACATCTCCATGGAGGCATGGTGCAACATACAAAAGTGATTCACATTCTCTTCCATTGAGGCATCCATTCTTTTTTCTACCCCATTTCCAACCACCACATCTCCAGTCAGCCTATCATCATCCTTCAGCGTCCAAAGCATTTCATTGTCCAGTTCCACCGTTGGTAGCCATTGTGAGATATGCACTAACGCCTCTGACACCAACCAACCTTCCGCCATGCTACCTTCTGGATGAGCTCGTTGTCGCACAAAGTCTTTCAGGGTTTTCATGAAGCGCTCCAGGAAGAACATCCATCATGTATGGACAGGTCCAGCAATCTCCACTTCGTCCACAAGATGCACAAGAAGGTGAACTTGTATCGTGAGCATGCTAGTGGACAGGTATTTCTCAAAGAGACAGACCGTCTCAACTACTCCCCGCCTTGCGGATTCAATAGAGGACGTCTTAATCTCTTTCTGTGAGATCCATTGCACCAAAGTCGACAACTTGTAAATGGCCCCGCGGATTTATGGAGTAAGGCATCCCGTGATCGCGATCGGTAGGACAAACTGCCACAAATGAGAAAGCATTATGAATAATGGTCACTTTTCAAATTTCAAAATGTTCACGCTAATTAAAATCCATTCTGTTCACAAACCTGACATATCTTATGCCAATCATGGGATTTTAGCCCAGACATTTGGTCATCTTTAGAAAATGCAGACCTGAGAGAACGCATCATACCCGTTGGAGTGCGGATAGACTTGATTACTTGCTTCACAATGCGCTCTTCTTTGGTAGACAAAACCCAAGGAGCGCGAGGAAGCTGCACTCCCCCTTCAGCACTCGACTACGGCCAAAGCGCCTCCATCTTACCTACCTCCTTTAAATCCATTCGTGACCCTATAGTGTCTCTCTTTCCTGTGATGTGGTCCCATAGCAAGCTGCCCACATTCTTGAAAATATGCATGGGATCCAACAAGTGGTTGACCTGTAAGTGGGTCCAATATGGCAACTTGTAGAAAACTGAGAACCGTCGCATTCCATTTGGATGTGATTCCGGGTTTACCATTTTCAGCTCATACCAGCTTGCAGCGTTCATACGTGCTGGAGGTCGTCCAAGAAAATCTTCCCTGAGTTCATGATCCTCTGGCAAGAAAGCAGCGTGTCCTTGATATACCATCTTCTTTATGGTTCGTGACCTTCGGGAGTCTAACTGTGGCCCACACAATGGACATGCGCCTGCTCATATCTTGCACCGTGACCCCCTCCTCCCACAAAATCTTAAGCTCATCGATTAATGGACGAAGATACACGTCCATATTTTTTACTTTGTAGCGGCCCGAGACGAGCAAGCTAAGGATGAGATGTCCTTTCTTCGTAGAAAGCCATGGAGGGATGTTGTAGTTGACAAGCACTATAGGCCATACAATGTAAGAAGTCGAGCATAGACCGAATGGGTTCACACCATCCATGGCGAGACTGAGTCAAAGATGCCTTGGCTCTCACGCAAAGCTTGGGAAGGTAGAGTCAATGTGGCTTCATGTGCGCGAGTCCGCTGATATTCGTTGAACTCCATCCGTGGACCTATTCTGCACATGCCACGTTGTCAAGCTTGCCATGGCAAACGTGGAAAACATGTGGTTTATGCCGGGGATGAGCGGAAAGTGTCTGAGAACTTTTTGAGGGATGGTTTGCCCTTGCAAGTCCTGCCGATACCTGTGAGCACCACACTTTGGACATGTCTCCATAGTCTCGTATTCATCTCGAAACAATATGCAGTCGTTGATACATGCATGGATGTTATTGTAGTCCATGCCAAGCTTCCGTAAAACATGTCGTGCATCATCACGAGACTCAGGCATGGTATTTGTAGGTGGCAATATATGATATTTCAATAACCTGAAAAAAATCATAAAACACCTTGAAAAAACACAAATGTTTGCAATAATACTGTTTAAAAAAAAATCAATGAAGCCTGTGTGCAAGGTACTTGAATAACTCAGTCACACTCGTATCGCTCCAACTGTATTTTGCTTGCACACTTAAGAGTGCAAGCAATGTCTTCAACCGAGATACTCGGCACCCATCATATAATGGTATGGATGCTTCCTCTCTAAGCGGTCAGATGTCTCAACATCCATGGGAATCAATGCATCGATCATTGCCTCCATCTCAAGCTCCAAGTTTGTAGGCAGATTGGGAAGGCTGTCTGTCTCCTCTGGCATTGACGGTATAGATGGGCCTTGCAAGTGGTCGATTGGCTCCTGCAATCCATCCATCGCACGTCCACGAACTCTTCTAATTGGCCGCAAAGGGTGCACTCCCCCTTGGGTCGAGACATCACCCCCCTGGATAGAAAATTTGCCAACAAGACCCAATCTTATTGTGTATGGTTTTCAATTAGCTTGAGAGTACAATGCATGATTAATATTAACTTCAAATTACTGTTTGTTGAAAATCCGCAATCGCCTGATCAATGATCTCAGATTGAAACTCGCCAAATTGTCGTATGTGTTCTATAGACAATCGGCATTTTCGTCTAATTGCCAACTTGCATTGAGAGCAAGGATATGGGACACGCTGATTAAGATACGTCTCGCGGTCTTGAACAATAAGACCTTCTTCGTTTTCCATCTTATCTACATTACAGCAAACGAGGCTTAAATGGATAGCTTTATGGAGATGTACGTCAAGTTGCAAGTTGACCATAAATCTTGCATTGTATATAGTAGTTGAGAGATTTTCCAATGTTATATCTCAGCCTTGTATCATGCTCAAGGATTTGTTTGTCCCGGTAGATAATTATTTGTTATATCTCGGCTTTGAGTATAAGTAATCCATTTTAAAATTAATGCGCGCCATCTATGAAATTTAATAACTATAGTAATAAAATTTATTTCAATCAATTCTACTCATAGTCATAAGACCTGAGAGAAATTATCCTATACTCAATTTAAGGGTTTCTTCTTCTATAACAATACTTTTGGGTTCATTTTGATGAAGTACCTTAATGACCATTAGCTAGGGTATCATTTTTTCTTTTAGTTCTTCCGTTGACTAGTTGGCATGATTTCTAATTTGGCATGCCTATAAAGTTAATACAAAAACAATGAATTATGCATATCACAATTAGATCCCCTACTTGGACATTATGAAGGAATTGACCATATTTAAGCCATCTTAAAGAGTTACCAATATATGTGGCCCATGGCAAAGCACATTGCATACCATTATCAATAAGTCTATTATCTTAAATTTCCTTCCCCTCCCTCTCCCTCTCTTTCTCTCTCTCTCTCTCTCCCTCTCTCTCCCTCTCCCTCTCTTTCTCTCTTTCTCTCACCCTCACCCTCTCCCTCTCCCTCTCGTTCTCTTTCTCTCCCTCTCTCATTTCCTTCCCCTCCCTCTCCCTCTCCCTCTCCTTCTCTTTTTCTCCCTCTCCCTCTCTATCCCTCTTTCTCTCTCATTTCCTAACCAAGCAAAAAATAAAGTGATTTAAACATCCTCCAAGCAAAAGGGAGAGATACAATGCACACACTCTCTCTTTCTCTTTCTATCCCTCTATCATTTCCTTCCCCTCCCTCTCCCCCTCCCTCTCTTTCTCTCTCATTTCCTCTCCTAAACAAGCAAAAAATAAAGTGATTTAAACATTAAACAAGCAAAAGGGAGAGGGAGAGAGAGAATGCACTCTCCCTCCTCCCTCTCTTTCTCTTTCTCTCCCTCTCTCATTTCCTCCCCCTCCCTCTCCCTCTCCCTCTCCCTCTCCCTCTCCCTCTCCCTCTCTTTCTCTTTCTCTTTCTCTTTCTCTTTCTCTCCCTCTCCCTCTCCCTCCCCCTCTCTTTCTCTTTCTCTTTCTCTTTCTCTTTCTCTTTCTCTCCCTCTCCCTCTCCCTCTCCCTCTCTTTCTCTCTTACTCTCTCATTTCCTTCCCCTCCCTCTCCCTCTCTCCTAAACAAGCAAAAAAGAAAGTGATTCAAATAACAAACAACCAAACCCGTCGTGAGAGAGAGAATGCACACTCTCTCTCACCCTCACCCTCTCCCTCTCGTTCTCTTTCTCTCCCTCTCTCATTTCCTTCCCCTCCCTCTCCCTCTCCCTCTCCCTCTCTTTCTCTTTTTATCCCTCTCCCTCTCTATCTCTCTTTCTCTCTCATTTTCTAAACAAGCAAAAAATAAAGTGATTTAAACATCCTCCAAGCAAAAGGGTGAGGGAGAGATACAATGCACTCTCCCTCTCTTTCTCTTTCTATCCCTCTCTCATTTCCTTCCCCTCCCTCTCCCTCTCGCTCTCTTTCTCTCTCATTTCCTCTCCTAAACAAGCAAAAAATAAAGTGATTTAAACATTAAACAAGCAAAAGGGAGAGGGAGAGAGAGAATGCACTCTCCCTCCTTCTCCCTCTCTTTCTCTTTCTCTCCCTCTCTCATTTCCTCCCCCTCCCTCTCCCTCTCTTTCTCTCTCTCTTTCTCTTTCTCTTTCTCTTTCTCTCCCTCTTCCTCTCCCTCTCCCTCTCCCTCTCCCTCTCCCTCTCCCTCTCCCTCTCTTTCTCTCTTACTCTCTTGTTTCCTCTCCTAAACAAGCAAAAACGAAAGTGATTTAAACATTAAACAAGCAAAAGGGAGAGAGAGAGAGAATGCACTCTCCCTCTCTCCCTCTCCCTCTCCCTCTCCCTCTCCCTCTCTTTCTCTGCCTCTCTCTCCCTGTCCCTCTCCTTCTCTTTCATTTCCTCTCCTAAACAAGCAAAAGAGAATGATTTAAACATTCAACAAGCAAAAGAAAGAGAGAGGGAGACTCACCAATGAGATATGGCGAGCATGGGGCGGCTTCTCTTTGCAATGAGGGCTCCTCCTCTCCTTCGCGAACAACGGAAGCGGCGGCGGTGGCGGCAGCAAGTCTTCTTCCTCTTCTTCTCTCACAAAGCCTTCGCTCTCTCCCTCGCTCTTGCTCTCAAAAGTCGAAGAAAAAGAAATGAAAATGGCGCTCGGGTTTCGGCTGCGTTTTTTTTCCTGCGGCATCGCTATATGCACCGCTATTTTCATCGCATTTGCGATGCAAATAGCGACGCAAATAATGACGCTAATAGCGACGCCAATAGCGACGTCGATATCCACCGTCGCTAATCGGCGTAGCTAATTGCCCAATTCCTTGTAGTGAAGAGTGATTTTTGGGCCAGATTTTGAAACAGGTGCAAAAAAAAAGTGAGCTGGTTGGTGTTAACCGCAACACGAAGAAAGCAAAAGGAAGTGGAAAAGACGCAGGGCAAAGGTGGAAAAAAGGTAGCCCGATTGAAGAAAGAAAAGGAGAAAAGGCCAAAAGCGCAAGGGCAACCTTAAAAGGCAAAAGGGGAAAGACGCATTTTAAAATAAAAGGGCGCACCCTGAAATCTTGTAAAAGAGCACCGGACTCTCACTCGTGCAATTTGTAAATGTAGACGGGCGGTGGATAGGAAGCTAGGAAGATAGAAGGACAATGGGAAAAAGGGCCTAGGCTATGGCCGGCCATGTAAAAAGGGGAAAAGGGGATGACTGCCCAAAAGGGATTTAGGGTTTTGTATATAAAGTTGAAAAGTGAATGAGAAGCTCATTCTTGTGTGTGGCCAAAAGTAGCTCTCCTCTTCTTCTTCTTCTTCTTGTTCTTGCTTGCTTGAGCTTGTGCTTGAGAGAGGGAGTGTGAGAGTGTGAGGGAGTGAGTGTGTGAGGGTGAGGGACCGAGGAGGAGAAGCTCTCCATCATCTCCTCTCTTCTTCTCTCTCTTCTCTTGTCTTGTCTTGCTCGCGGCAATGGAGCTTGGAGTGTGGAGCTTGAGGATGGAGCTTGCCTGAAGCTTGCACTTGGATCATGGAGCTACCGGAGGGCGCGGGAGAGGAGATAACTCGAACGACATCAAGGTAAGCTCACTACACCCATAGATATGGATGGCGCGTCGGCTATGTGAGAGGTAGCCATTAGTGCTCGGCTTGGAACGCTTGAAACAATAAAGGGTCCGAGGGTCTTGGCAGTTGAGTGAAAGCTCCCACAGTTGGGGGGTCTGCTATCCCACAGTATAACAGGCTAAAACAGGGAAACAGGGGACCAGATTCAAGTTCTGGGTGAGACAGGGACAGGGAACTAGCTGTGAGGTTCTGCAGTGCTGGGAAAGGACCTTAAGAGGCCTGGGAGGCCAGGACAGACCTCATTTCCTTGGTTTGCCTTGTGAGAGAGAGAGAGAGAGAGAACTTCTGGTTCACAGGACGAGGAAGGGCTGCCCCGATTTCTAGGCGCCGGTGATTCGTGCTGCTCCAGGTGAGTCTGGTGTTTTCCAACAAGTGCCCTGATCAGATCTAGAAAGTCTGTGGTGATTGTGTGCACCAGACAGTGAGGAGGGGTCAAACGTGTGGGAATTGCGCCCGCCGGCCGACGCACTCGGACCAACTCGCTGTGGTCCGATTCCCAGAATCGGACCACCCGAGTTCGGGAGTCGGACCGTCTGAGTCCCAGAATCAGACCACCCGACTAAGAGTCAGTCGGACCAGTCTGGTCCGATTCCCAGAATTGGACCAGCCCGATCGGACGTGCCACGTGGCACTCGGACCAACCCGTCCGATTTTTGAGAATCGGACCGCTCGAACCAACCTGTCCAACTCAGACACCCAGAATCGGACCGTCCAGAATCGGCCGTCCAAAATCGGACCCCGTCCAGAATCGGGCCACCCAGAATCGGACCACCCTGTCCAATCCGATTCCTAGAATCGGACCACTTGAAAATTTGACCATTTTTTGATCCGACTCCTAGAATCGGACGTGACCAAAATCGGACCAACCCAAAATCAGACGTCCGATTCTGATAATCGGACTCCTGAAAATCGGACATCTGAGAATCGGACAGAAAACTGTCAAAATCGGACAGGTATCTAGAACACAAATTTTGACACATCTAAACCTCGAGATTGACCCCTAAGGCTACGCAGAGCTGAAGGCACATCACAGATCCATAACCGGGCTAAAATTTAGAGCATGTAGTTCAAAATTTGGCTATAAACGGTCCTCCAAATTGCATATGGCGTCTACCGTAACGGCCCTGCGGGCCGGGGGGACTGCCCCCCCCCCCCCGGACCCCCGCAGAGGGGGCTCTGCCCCCTCCGCACCTCCCACGAGTAGGTTGGAGAGAAAACGCGCGCCGTGATAGGCCTTCCAAATTGGACCCTAGTGAAGTTATGGCTCTACACCAGCATGGAGTCTCACTGGCAATAGAGCAACCAAAAGCCCATACCCGAACAGAGAGAAACAGAGACCCTAGAACCTCAATGGGCCAATCTAGCCATCAAGGGCAAAAAGGCCACACCACAAGTACACATGTACATTGTGTTCAAACTGTGTCTAGTCAGAGCAAAATGCAACTTCAGCAAGCTACAAATGCAAAGATGACTAGACATGACACTCTTGACGAGAGATGTACCTTGAATAGCACTACACTGACGATCCAAGACAGCAGTGGAGAATCCACATCTGGTTGTGCAGTCGAGAACTCAAGGGCATCTGTGAGAAGGCTTAAATTTACAAGCCAAGACCCGAAAGATGAAGACATAGTACCACCTGCTTATCTTAGGGTCAAACTCACTGCGAAAAGAGAGCATACTATTGATGCTCTAATTGATGAAGGAGCAGATTTTAATGTCTTGACCTATGAATCATGGACCCAACTAGGCCAACCAGAGCTCACACCGACTAGTGCAACTCTTAGCCCTCATGGGGGACACCCACAAGCACTCATGGGGAAGTGCAAAATCCTTGCGACAATTGAAACAGAGAGCTTGCCTATCCTATTTCATGTTCCTCCAAAAAGTGCTAGCTGCAGGAAATAAACCCTCCTAGGAAGACCCTTCAAAAGGGTGACCAAATGTGAGGCTGACTATGTGGCACAGAGGATACACTTGACACTACCGGGTGTGAGGATAGTTACTACCTTTAGCAAGGGTGACCTCATTGAACCTCAAGGGAAAGGCAAGGAAGGTGATGACATAACAGTCAAGCCTACAAATGAGGGCAAGGACTTGTTGGAAGAGTTGATACAAGCACAAGTCGAACAACGAGAACCAGTGAGTGAGGCCATGCCGGAAACAAGAAGGTCAAGAGACAATGCCAAGGATGGGCTTTGGACTTACAAATATCGTAGAAGACCCCAAAAGAAGCCCAAGCCTTATAGACGGAGGCATCGATGGAGAGCCAGCATAACGCCACAATGGATATCCAAGGCGTTGCTTCGGGCTCAAGGGTATTATGCAGGCAACCGATGGATTTGGGTGCCAAAACCCCTTGCTAAACCTCCCTGGTTGACTGAAGGCCAGAGTGCATCAAAAGCAATGAAGCACAGGAGGAAATCTAAGAGAAACTCTAGGTCTCGAGGCAAGAAACCAGACATGAGTGTTCGAAAGAAAGAGCCTCAACCTAGCATGCTTAATAAGTAGATGTCATATGTAACCATTGAGCGTGCACAAAAGCCATTAGTGCCCAATGAGCCTTTGATTTCCCAAGGGGAGAACAAACATCATAGGCACAACATTGCTCATGGCAAGGCTACTCGCTCAACAAAGCAAATGGCACAATCATCTAATAGCCTTGAGAAAATCATTCAGCTAGTGCCACATCCACCTAGGAGTCCTAGATCTCCTACGCCCTCTTCTCCCAAATAGACACAGGAAGCACTACAGCAGTTGTCAAGGGCGACTGCTCAATTCCAATCTCTATCTCCATCTAAGCTTCCAATCGTCAAAGAGGTGGGACATGATCCATCTATAGCTCTCGACCCAAGGATATGCCTGAGCCATCTAATGCGACTAGATCAGCTCATGTTCGATCTACACAAATGAGTGCTCAAAGGCCAACAAAAGACACAACCACTTTTGATCGCCCTAGGGACTTGACAACGCAATCCACCAAGGGTAGCCAGCCCACCAAACTAGCTGCTACTACTTCCAATCAGGGACCACAGCAGTCACAGCCCTTGGCCGAGACAATGCCCCTTGTGGAACATGTCCATAGTAGTTTACCTGTGGAGGAGGTGTCGCAACCAAATTCCTCAACAACTCCAGCACTTTCAAAGTGCCTAAAGCCTAGGACAGAGGAGTCAAACACAAGAGGGTTGGTTGAAGAGCTAGACTCTCCGAAAAGGGCGGCACTTGTGCCCTCACAACTGGGCAAGGCTATTCAACAAACCATGGCTATGCCCCATAAGGACACACTAGAGAAGGGAAATGCTGAGGCCTGACCAAGCACATCAATGGTCGATATAGCCCAGGGTCTGAGTTGTTGAAAGAGGCACCTTCATTGACCAAGAAAAAGAGGAGAAAGCAGAGAAAACAGCAGCAGTTGCAGGTGGTTGTGGACCCCAAGAACATTGAGACGAAGGGCGCTAGAGAGCTGATGAATAAAGCATCGAGTCCATCCACCAATGAACCCACTGATTCCCCTCCTAATCGCGATGAAACTTCAGACACATCTGTGTGCTCTGACAAACCAAAGCAACAGTTGCCATCAACAATTGCTTGCAACACTCTATCTACTAACAATGGAACTCACATTGATCAATCAAGAGTGGATACAACGCTGTCACAACAGGGTGACAAATCTATACCAGTCACATTCGAGAAGAACCATGACGAAATAGCAGCAAAACCTCAGGAGAAGCGTGAGAACCCCAAGGGCATAAGAAATCCTAGTGTTGACCAATCTTGCTCATCTAGGCCTGAGCCCCCAACCATGCTAAAGCCTAAGGAAACTCTTAGAACTTTGCATGAGATAGCAACCGAGCAAGCCCTCGTTGAACATAGAAGTGTCGCAGAATGCTTAACTGAGTTGGAGGCTAAGCTCAAAGTGGTCGTGCGTGTCTACGTCCTTGCGGACATGGGCACGATCCCCAAGGAGCAGCTTGGAGATTACTTGACCTTTCCTCTATCATGGGAAGAACAAGAACATCTTAACGGGCACTATGACTGGCTCCTGCATGAACAGATGTGACTCATCGCTGACGAGGAGGCGGACGAACTACGCTTAACCGTCACGTTCAATGAAGTGCTCTATCGACCGAATCTCGTAGACATAGAGCTACTAAAGTGACTGTCAGCAGGCCAGAGTCAATTTGAGCAGCGTTGGTGCGAAATCTGCATTGTAATGGCCGAACTAGGGGCTCAGATCATGACGGTCTCAGAAGAGCGATTGGCCAAATGGCGGTCTCAAAGAGACCCAACCTACGTGGCACCAACTTCCCTTCGAGTGCTCATTGACATTCGGGGTACGGACTTAGCTGGGACTAGGCTACAGGGCCCTGTGATTGATAAGGTTCTCACCGAAGAGGAGTTACATAATGCCAGTAGACTCGGTCAAGGTTCCATGCTACTCGACGTGGCAAAATATCTATCATTATTAAGTCAGCTGCCACGAATACTAGATGCATGTGCCATACTCCGGTACAACCCCGAGATCTACACTTGGTTCTTATCCTCGTGATGTGACATGGATTCATAGATATGTATATAAATAAACATTGATTTTTGTGTCACCTTGTATAAACAATATCAACACACACAAGTAATGATAGTCAAGTGCAGGGAGAAGAGTTGGTTCTAACAGGCTAACCTCCTCAAGTCCTCTTCTCATCACACATTTAAAAGCCGTGTGACCATTTCCACCCCAAGTGAAGGGCATGCAACCCACATTACCGCCATAGGAGGCCTTGACCAACAACACTGATGTTGTAGACAGGGTGCAGTCCCTTTCTATGCACCTTCCCGT
This sequence comes from Lygodium microphyllum, assembly GCF_053477565.2. Classification (NCBI taxonomy): domain Eukaryota; kingdom Viridiplantae; phylum Streptophyta; class Polypodiopsida; order Schizaeales; family Lygodiaceae; genus Lygodium; species Lygodium microphyllum. The sequence goes on along the minus strand of NW_028229548.1, from coordinate 229,632 downwards.
TTTGGTCTATCCTTCCGAGGATGTGCCCTATCCCACTCCATGACAACTAGTCCACACAACTTAGCATAAGCCAATATGGGCTAATGGCTGGAGGCAAAATGAACATCATCATGGGGGCCATCCCGTTACGACAAAACACTGCATGCCTTACCCCTCCCCTTCTTGTCACATGCGCTTGATAAACCACACTAAAATCCCTTACATGCAAACAGTTGTATCCTATATCCAGGTCTAACCCTTGGATTGCATCCTGCAGGTTTCCTTTGGCAGCAGAATGCATGGAGAATCATGGGGATCTAGCATGCAAGGACGCTCTTCGCAGAAGGCGGGAGCATGTGGCACGCACCCCTCCACCGGAGTGCTATGTGCCCACCATCAAGAGGTATGCCAAGAAGCGAGGCCCCAAGCGACATTGCCCAGGGCGAAGGCCGAAGAATACTCGAGTCAAGAACGTAGAGACTCGAAACCTGCAACAGGCCGCAGCACTAGTGGTACGCACTCCCAGCTCCTGCTCGGGCCCCAGATGCTCAAAGGTAGAAAGGGCAGCTCGGGAAAAAGAAGAGTTTAATGAGTTATTTAAAGATATTTTGGAGATGGTAGCGGGCCAGGATTACACCATTCATGTCCCGGCCGACATGTTCCCTGCTCACCCCCACGGGAGCCCCACACCAGCAGAGCCCCAATCACCCGACCATCCAGACTCGCCTCGCCTCGTACAAATCGAGTAGCCCATAATGCACAAAGGGCTTATCAAATGAGGGACTTTTTGTTTTTAAATGGTTAAGTGTTCCCGACTTGTTAAGTGTTGATATGTTCCTGACTTGTATGAACTTATCATATTTGCATTTAATATATGCTACGCCTTTAGCAAAAGAAAAAGCTAATGAAGCGCAGGTGATAAATGTCTAATCAACACCATAGAATTCAAATAAGTGATGTCTCCTTGCATTGCACTGGTTTATTATAGTTGCGGCATACACAATGCATGTGCTCTCATGAAGCGACAAGTGGATGCAGGATGATACAGGTCCTTGTGTGAAAATGTTCAATGCCCAATCACCGCAACACCCACAACCCCACAACGATCCGCAAAGCCACGCTACCAAAAGCACCCTTGCCAATCGCCCACATTGCATGGCCCACAAAACATTCCTGGGCCATGCCCCCTTTCTGGGTCAGGCTCTATAGTTGGCTCACGGCAGTCGTTACCTCAATTGCATCAACATCGCATATGCCGCAAGGAGGGTTTCAATATCTCAAGTGTATCTCCCCCTTTCGCCAACTGCTTCTCTAACAGCGAGGCTAGGGCACCATCATCATTGTACCATTCATTTTCTGAGCCTTCGAAGCTTGACATTTTCCAACCCATTGAAAGGCTGATAGCCTCAACATATTGTAATGGTTGTACTCAGACAAAAAGAAAAAAGGAAAAGAAAAGAAAAGAAAAAGAAGTGAATGCAAAAATAAGAAGCACCCACGATCACAGCACAGCACCTAGGGGTCCGCAAATTAGGTACGTCTGGTGACCTCGGTCGACCGGCTTCGTTCCTAGTCCCCTAGCCCCTTACAATCACCCACAATTGTTCAAGGCACATCAAGGGTAGGACATACTTGGGAAGCTTGTCTCGCCTAAGGTTAGACCTGTCACCCTGACCCACTTGCACAATTTTCTTTTGCACTCTGCCTTAGTACCATTGCAATCAGTGGTGATAAGCACCGCATGCTTGGCCATGAAAAGTAAACCGTACTCATTAAGCAAGTCCAATAGTTTCCAGCTACTAAAAGTGCGGTGTCCTTGTAATCGATTATGCTACAACGTGCAATCACAATGCAAAGGATGTCTCATATACCTTCACGTGTACTCCTTCTTCACATGGACAACTTTGCTTCATCCACACATTGTTATGAGAAACTAGCCCACGGTCTTCTAACTATGTAATATCTAAGTATGCACGAGTACTCACATGATATCTGCACTAAAGTATATCCACAGTTTGGGTCCTCAAGTGCAGGACAATACTCTAGGCTTGCTTAGCATGACCTGTCTCCCAAACTAATCAAAATATGTCTTGTGCACAATGAGAAGACTAGCACTACCCCTTAAGGAGAGACCACATGTGAGGTTTTCCAATTGTAGGTATAAGGTGTTGTTCGCTCTTCATCAACACTTAACTTTGAATGCTTGTCCACTACCATCCGACAAGCCCGCAAAGAATCGTCATGTGCAGGATCCCTAACAAACCAACACTTGTGTTGGCCATCAATGCAATCCCCAACACAGCATAGCCCTACCACCAACTCCAACAACCTTCCACCAGCCACCTGGGCCACCAACAGGCCCCCAGGACCTTCTAACACCACCACCAACACTCCTCCATGGAAACCACAGGCGCCCTTGTCACCCACATCTTCGGTGCATGCTACAGCCTGCTACCTACAATGGTGAGTGCCATGGGACTGGCACTCATCTAGGAGGGGGTAATATTAACCCCAACACGAAGAAAGCAAAAGGAAGTGGAAAAGACGCAGGGCAAAGGCGGAAAAAAGGTAGCCTGACTGAAGAAAGAAAAGGAGAAAAGGCCAAAAGCGCAAGGGCAACCTTAAAAGGAAAAAGGGGAAAGGCGCATTTTAAAATAAAAGGGCGCACCCTAAAATCTTGTAAAAGAGCACCGGGCTCTCACTCGTACAATTTGTAAATGTAGACGGGCGGTGGATAGGAAGCTAGGAAGATAGAAGGACAATGGGAAAAAGGGCCTAGGCTATGGCCGGCCATGTAAAAAGGGGAAAAGGGGATGACCGCCCAAAAGGGATTTAGGGTTTTGTATATAAAGTTGAAAAGTGAATGAGAAGCTCATTCTTGTGTGTGGCCAAAAGTAGCTCTCCTCTTCTTCTTCTTCTTCTTGTTCTTGCTTGCTTGAGCTTGTGCTTGAGAGAGGGAGTGTGAGAGTGTGAGGGAGTGAGTGTGTGAGGGTGAGGGACCGAGGAGGAGAAGCTCTCCATCGTCTCCTCTCTTCTTCTCTTCTCTTCTCTTCTCTTGTCTTGCTCACGGCAATGGAGCTTGGAGCGTGGAGCTTGAGGATGGAGCTTGCTTGAAGCTTGCACTTGGATCGTGGAGCTACTGGAGGGCGCGGGAGAGGAGGTAACTCGAATGGCATCAAGGTAAGCTCACTACACCCGTAGATATGGATGGCGCGTCGGCTATGTGAGAGGTAGCCATTAGTGCTTGGCTTGGAACGCTTGAAATAATAAGCGGTCCGAGGGTCTTGGCGATTGAGTGAAAGCTCCCACAGTTGGGGGGTCTGCTATCCCACGTGTCAACAATGGGCCCAAAGGGGGCACAAATGGGGGCCAAAGAAGGCCTACACCAAGCCTCAGCAAGCCTTGATAGGCTGGAAGCAAGATCTAGGTGAAGGAAGCTCCAATAGGTGTGAGCAAGAGCAAGAGCTATGGCAGGAGAGCAAGAGCAAGAGCAAGAAAGAGAGAGACAAGAAATAAGAACTCCAACAGTCACAATGTGTGACCGGGCCTTTCTTTATTCAAACTTTCACTAAAAGAATAAAGAATAAAGTGATGGTGATGGGTGCCCGCCACCTTCATTGTGTAGTGGCGGTGGCTATCAGTGTAGTAATACATGGGCAGCTAGGTGGAGGTGCCTTTACCCCTAACAAGTGGGTCACCAAAGTTTGGAGTACCACACGGCTTAGCTCACTCACTCCTACCCCTGTGTCCACGATCCTCTTTTTGGTGAGATCCCCCAACGCTAAGACTGGCATGATTGCATGCATTTTCGTAGCTTTCCAAAAGGCATTAATGTGCAAGGATGTAGGTATGGAGTATAGTGTTAGACTTGGTATTTGAGTTTGAGCATTGTGCTCAGGCAAGTCTGTGGTAATTGTCTCATTTGGTTTTTCAACCCACTATTTCAACTCTCGCCATCGTGTTGGATGCTACTTACACAGGTTGCCTAAGCTTAGAGTTACAAGGGTGGCCACCCGTGTCTTGAGGAGGTTGGTAGTCACTTGCCTCTCTCCTAATTATGTAGTTCTTAGCCAATGGCCTTGACTAGTTTGCTAGCTCAGAGCATTTAGACTTTGTTTAGGTGGCCCAACTTGTGGTACCATCGCCTCCCTTGATCTTGGTTGTGGGAGAGAGATTGGCATGCTTATGCTTGAGAGATCATCAATCTCGTCTTCTAGTATTGGCTCAATGTTCTTTAGGTACTCCTGGGTCTCCTTCACCCACTCTTTCACCTTCTTGATTGCTTCGAGTTGGCACTTCAGGCTAGGGTACTCCCTGACCTTAGCACTTCCCTTTTCAGCCGTCCATGGGACCGACGTTTCTTCGTCTGCATCCATGACTATCCTTCAAACTGGCAATGTTGTGGGACTTTCGATTTTGAGAGTGACCTTAGCGTATGGTCTTTTCTTCGTTCATCTTTGGCTCTTGTTTCCAACTGAGGTTGCGTCAAGGTTGCTAGGCCTTGGCAATGATATGCCAGCTTGCTTCCTCCTGTGCAGGTCATGATATGCAACAAGATATGTGTGGCCTCCCCATCAAATGTCTCGATACCAAACAACCGCAATGGAACCGATGGCTTGTTTGCAAAACCAGAAGATGGTCTCTGTCTTGGGTGACTGTAAGTCCAATACACGATTGGCTCTTGGGTCTATGCTCCTAGGCCTTTGCTCTCCCTCTTCATAATGCCATCACTGATACTGGTTGGTATTCCATAAGGATTGTGTTGCCTTCCTCGTCGTACCATACGTATGGATTTACATAAGGCTCGTCACTACTAGGCTCGTCCATATAGTGAACTGGAGTGTCACTTAGTGGGAGAGTCACATAGGATCTAGGTGGTCTAGGGATACATGTAGGATTTATTTCTATCCTAGGGATGGATGGCTTGGTGTCATTAGGTGCTGGGAGAGCCAATGGGGCTCCCCTTCCAAAGAGTTTTGGTGGTGTGTTCGCAAGGTAGGGTTTGACTGTAAGGCTGCGGGTATGGGAGTCTCTGAGGTAATCGACAATGCATGGTGCCATGGCTGAATCTACCACAATTAGGGCAAGGTCATGAGCTAGAGTCTTGACACTCAGTTGGAAAGTGCTTTCCACCACAATGCACACATTGGATGTCTGGGCATATTGGCTGTCTCATCATCTCCTGTAGTTTAGCTATGTCTATCATCCTAATCTCTGCTAGCTCTTGTCTCGAATGAGTACCCTTCCCTTTGTCTTGCGCGCTTGGGTCTGCTCTCTCACTTAGTGTTGAGGCCCTCTTGGAACTCCTGGCACTGGGCTCTTCTCAATCCGAGCCTCTTGAGTCTCTTTCCTTGAGCTGGTTGTCCACTCTGATAGCTTCTTTAGAGACCCTTGCCAGTGCATCTCGCTGTAAGCTCAAGTTGCCAGCCAAGGCTTTGTAGAGTTCTTCACTTTGTATTTTGTTAAAATGAATACCATGGATAGTGCTCTTTCGGTTGGTCTCTCACCCATGGGGATTCTCTTGAAGAGACTCCTCACATGGGTTACATATGATCCCAAATATCCTCTTTCTCTCTCTGCTTGACATTCATGAGTTGCACTAGCAGGTTATCAGAGTACACAGGTTTGGAAAATCTCTTAATGAAGAGATTTTTCAAGCCATTGAAATTGGCATGCTTTGCAACATCCAAACTCGTGTACCAAGTTTGTAGCCCTTGTTACCTAAGCACATTCTGAAAGCTTGGGAGCATTGTGTAGGATCCATAAGGCTGTTGGCCTCGCAGACTTGCTCAAATTGTTCCACAAATTTGTATGGGTTGTGGTTTGCTTGGTATTTGTCCAGCTACTTTGCCATCATAGGAATTTTCGATTCGCTCTTAGAGCCTTGTTTAAACCCTAACCCTGCTAGTAGCGATGTTGCTAATGCTGCAACGCTTTGCTCTGTTGTCATGTTATCTAGTAACCGCTTTGTCAGAAACTCCTCAGTGTGAGGTCCCCTTCTAGTGCTCTCTTGCTCTTCGATCGATTCCTATCTACTAAGACTAGCACTCTCTGAATCTCTTGCATTTCCAAGCTTTGGCACCTGCTCCTAGTTTGCTGGTCGTGATTGTACGTAGCTAGGCCTTATAGAGCCCTACGAGCTAGCTTCCTCTCTTCCTCGAGGTCTACTATGATGTCCTCTACAAGTCTACCATGGTGTTCTAGCCAGGTTTCAACATCATATTTTTTTACCAACTACTGGACAACTTCAAGGTCTCCTAGGTCAAGCTCCTCATAGCTTCTTTGGCCTAAGCTACCCTCTTCCATGTCTAGGGATTCTTGTTACACCAAGTTGTTGATTAGGTGAATGAGTTGTGTAGATCCACTTCCTTGATGGGGTCAGTCCTTGCTGTGTCTGGCTCTTCAGTACCATTATTCACCTGGTCCTACTTTCGAGGATTTGATCATCCTTCTATGTCATCCATGGATCTTCTCCTACTGGTAGGTTCCTTCAAGGTTTTATGTCTGAGTGAGTTCCTTGTTAATTGCAACCAGTCCTCAACTTACCCTCACTATGTGTATGTGTGTGCGGGTGTATTATTTTCAGTGCACTATGCGCAACCAGGCTCTTTGCTCTCCTTAAGTGTGTTTCAAGTGCTGAAAGTCAATGTGAGTGATAAAACAAAGTGTATGCAGCTCCGGCACTCTTGTCTATGGGCTGGCTTGATAGGGTTGTGTGTTTGGTTACTAGCTGTCCTCATTGGCTTCTAGGGTTTTTTGCTACGCTTTTCTATTCAACTCAATTAGGGTCATAAATTAGGGTCTTACTATTAGCCCACAACACCAGACACAATTCTAGATAGTTCGACTACGATTTCTAGGTCTATAACTACCTATAAGGCATTCGGTGGGTTCTTCTAGTGCAGATCACGCTTCTCCTTGGCCGAGGTTTATCAAATTTCCAGATTTTCTTTCTCACGATATGTTCGATTTTGGAAATTAAATGTATGATTCACTAGTGTTCAATTCTAGGAATTGGACAGGGTTAGGTTCGATTGTCACAATCGGACAAGGTGTGTCCGATTGGATGACTTGAGTTGGTCCAATTGGGTTATGCCCAATTCTCGAAATTGGACAGGGGTCCTTGGTCCGATTTGAATGTGTGTATAATTGCACATGATACTGGGTCCAATTGCTGTGATTGAATGGTTGCGTCGGATCGGAAGGGGTGGTATGTCCGATTCCTTCTCGCCCGATTCTCAAAATCAAATGAAGGTGGTGTGTTCGATTAGGAAATGGTTCGATTTGGAGTTGGTCTAATTTTCAAAATGTCCGATTTTTGGGTGTGTCCAATCAGATTGGCTGGGCTTGTTTGAGTCTGATTCTAGAAATCGAATTGGTCAATGGGTTGGATTCTAGGAATTAGACATTGTGGAAAACGTCCAATTTTGTCGGCTAAAACGTGTGTTGATCATGTTTTGCCAAAAATCTTGACTCTGATGTTGCCACTACCTACAAAATCTTCCAGGAATCAAGCAGAGAAGTAGGCTAAGGGCATCCTATACTTGAATCTCGTAGAAAGCCCGGATATGATCCGATTGATCCAACATAGACTTGTGACCTACAAGCACCCTCTCTCTCTCTCTCACACACACAAAGATATGACTGCAAATGAGATTTTCCCTAGTCACCAAGGACCTTAGACCCTTGCTCGCCAGCACCTTAGCATTTCCAATCACTCCACTTGCAACTCTGAGAGGCATTTGATCACTCATTTTTTTCAAATTTTCCCTATTATTGCCCTATTCAGGACTATTTTACAGCAGTGAACCTTAAGCTTCCCACTCCCATTTCTCCCTCGTATCCTACTCTAAATGTGACAAAAATCAAAAGCAAAGTACTCAATTAGTTTCTCCTACTCAACTTATCATCAAAAACCAAAAATACTTACTTGTAGCATGGATAAAAAACCCAAAACCTCCTATGTATCTCAAGCTCTGGATCAGGGATGAAACCCTTACTTCGATGCTCGATTTGAAGCATGCAAGCGCTCAAGCTTGAATCCGTTGGTCCTAGCAAATGGAACCAAAATGTAGAGGCGACCGCCAAGACCCATGGATGACTTATTATTCAAGCGTTTCAAGAAAGTAATAATGGCTACCTCTCACATAGCTAACACCTTATTCCTCTCTATGAGTGTAGTGAGCTTATCTTGATACCCGATTGAGTTGCTTCCTCTCTCAAGCACTCTGATAGCTCCAGATCCGTGATGCAAGCTCAATCATCCTTAAGCCTCTTCCTTCAAGCTCCATCCTCCATAGCCATGTGTGAGACGAGAGAAGAGAAGAGAAGAAGAAGAGAAGAGATGGAGGAGGGCTTCACCTCCAAGATCCCTCACCCTCACCCTCACACGCTCACTCCCTCACTCACTCACACTCCCTCCCTCAAGCACTCACAAGCAAGCAAGCAAGAGAAGAGAAGAAGAGAAGACGAAGAGTCCACTTTGCCACACACCAAAGAATGAGCTCTCATTTACTATTTGAACTTTATATACAAAACCCTAGATCCCTTTTGGGCAGTCATCCCCTTATCCCCTTTTTTACATGGCCGTGGCTCTTTTTTCCATTTGTCCTCCTCTCTTCTTAGCTTGGTCCTCCTGTCCATTCATGGTTACAAATTGCACAGGAGGGAGTGCGACACTCTTTTACAGAGGTTTTGGCTATGCCTTTATATTTAAAGGTGTGCCTTCTTGAACCTTCCATGGTTGCATCTTGGACTCCTGGTGGTTGTTTCCATGCTTTTAGATTTCCTCTGGGCCCACTCTTTTGAAGGGCACATTTCCTCTTTTTCGCCTTGTGCTTTTCCTCTTGATGCCTCGTTTTTCACTTCCTTCACTTTGTAGTAAACAACTGATACAGATGATGACATGCACACTTCGATTTTTTATTCAGGTGCCTCTTTTCATGTCACCCCTCACCATGAGTGGTTTATAGACTATACAAAAGGTCGACATGGTGTTTTCCATCTTGGGGAAAATTATGCATGTGACACTGCAGGCATTGGAAATGTGCAACTGTAGTTTCAGTGTGGATTTGTCTTCACTCTTAAGAATGTAAGGCATGTACCTCAGCTCAAGAAGAGCGTGATTAGTATGGACAACTAGATGAGGATGGATTTCATACCACCTTTGGCGATGGGAAATGGAAGATCTATAGAGTATCTAGGGTTATTGCTAGAGGCTCAAAGAGTGATACTTTGTATCATCTCCATGTATCTAGTGTGGGTGACCATGTTGTTACCGTGATTGAGTAGCCAAGTGTTTCATTGTGGCATGGCCGGTTGGGTCACATGAGTCAAATAGGAATGTAAGTACTTTCTCGTTTGGGTTACTTGCCTTGTCTTCATTAGATTATTGTGTTTATGGTAAGCATACACAAACATCTCATAAAAAGTCTCTTTCATTGAAATCTTTACCTTTAGAGTTAGTATATTCCGATGTATGTCAGATGCTAGGGTTGTCTCTAGGAGGAAAGAAATGCTTTGTGACATTTTTCAATGATGCTACTCGTGCAAAAGTGGAGAGAGAAGAGGATTATTTTACTATTAACATCATATTGAGGAATATGGGAATTTCCCATAAGTTTGGGACACGTGGTCAAATCTTTGGATTTGTCATAACTTGAACACTATAACACCAAATCAAGTGCTCTATAGCTCAATAGATTTCATTTTTCAAGCGCTTTCCAATGATAGGTCACATCATATGATTTTGAGAAACTTATGGGCATGTTATTTGGGTGCAACCTTTTTAATATTCAAAAAATGGGAATTGGGAGATTCCCAAACTCACTAGTATTGTGTTTATTCTTCTCTCCTCTTTTCCTTGTTTTAAGGAGGAGAGAGGGGGGCTAAAAGGCCCATTTGTGAGTTCATTTTTTTCCTAATGACCCATCAATTTACCAACTTGATGGCCATTTGAACTATGTTTTCCACTACTTCCATTGGTATGACTTGGTCTAGGGCCAGTGGATTGAGGAATAATAGCTCGAAGGTCCGAGTTTGTTCTCCTTGCTCACAAATACTCAGTTCCTGGGGCCAGTTGATGGGATAGCTAGGAAACTGTTGAGGTTGCGCTCTAGCTCTCTTTTGCGCTTGCTCCACTAATTTCCATATTCGCCTCTTAGCTGCAATGATATGCTCGGGTATTTGGCTCCCTTCTAGATCTTCCTGAGGCACATCATGGGCTAAGATCTCGGGCCTGTTGCTCTTCTTCTAGCTCCTACGGCCCTTCCTGTAGCAGTTCCTATTGTGGGGTCAGAGCTAGGGGTGGATACGGCTACTCTTGCTCTTCAAAACCTAGCTCCTTTAGCTCATTGATGGTGTAGAGGACCGCTTGCCTCAAATACTGGCATTGTTATTTTCTAATTAGGTTGGTGGTAGTTGGAAGAGCATGCTCTTGCAGGCTGTACTTTAGGGCTCTGGTGGTCATTTCTAACTTTCTTCTCATCCTCTCTACACAATCCTCACTTTCCACTTACGTTATATGGAGGATTCTGTTTAAGAAGACTTGCCATTGTGCCTCTAAACTTGCTTCTATGGCTTCGATTCTAGCCTCTCCCAACACCTGCTCGCATTCCATTATGGCCAAGCACTCGGCAAGTTCTCGTACCCGTTTGAAGTTGTGCTCTCTCCATTGTTTAGTTCTCTCTTTTAATTCCTCCTTGCCCTTCTCCATGCTTTGAGACAAAATCATTACCACATACTATTGTTCACTCCATAATTCCAGTACCATGTGTGTTTTTTGCTTGTTCTGGCAGTTTAGCTGCTCCTCGGTTATCTCTTCCATCTTCATACCAAAAATTGCATCATGTACATTAACTTGCTAGTGCCTATGGGAGTTGTAGTGTCTTGGGCAGTTGAGGTGGTCATGGCATGGGACGTGAAGATTGATGGGAGAGGGTGCATTGCGGCCTCGCCCTTGCCTGATACTATCGGGACTGCTTCAACCTCTAAGGTGCTGGCACTAGTGCTTGGCTCTCCTTCCCTCTAGGGGCTCACGGTGGCTAGCTCTTCTATGCCAAAATTCTGATCTACTAACCTGTGCATGGCCTCAGCCATGTCTTCATCTTCCCTTCCTCTCAACTCTTCGGCCTCTTCCCCTGCTTTTCTTTTTCTATCTTCTTCAGCCCTTCTTGACTCCTCTTCCACTCTCTTCAGCTCAGCTGGCTCCTTGTCCCTTCTCTCATCTATGACCCTCTTGGAATCTCTTTGGGCCCTCTTTAGCTTGGACTGTTCCTCCTTGGGCATTCTTTCTTTTGTTTCCTTTTGTGGCTTCGATGGGGTTTTCTTCTTTGGTGCCTTGGCTCTCTCTGGCTAGACTGTGTCTCTTGCTCTTCCCTATCACTTATAGTCCTCTTACTAGATTTCTCCTGCTCAGGGTAAATCAATCGATCAAGGGACTCCCCTACTTCCCCCTCTCCTCCTTTTGTGTCATTCGGGGCCTCTTGGATGATGGCCACTACTACATCAAATGTGATGGTGGATGCCTTGGAGGAGGACTTTTCCTAGTTGACCTTGTTGTGGAGGTTGGGGACTCCCCACTTGCTACTGCTGCACCTTTGGCCAAGGCTTTTGCTGAGTTTTCAATAGTCTAGCGCACAAAGGCATTCCAATCCACCTCATCTAGGGATCCATTTGCAATGCTTTCTGGCAATGGTATCCCAATTCTGTTCATAAGAGCATTTATCTTTGCCTGCATTTTGATTTTAGGATTTGGGATGTCCGCCAAGCTTATCCCATTCACTATGTGCATGGCAACCTTGCTCACCCCCAGCATGTTATACACATCTCTCCTTGGGAATTTTTTAGTCTTGCTAGCTAAACCTAGAGCCTTCTCCACCATCTCAGGGCTCAACTCCACCTCTACTTGGTGGGCTTTTTCTACTCTTCTTATTATTATCCTACCACAGTTTCTTTCAACATTGAAGCTCCTCACAAAATCCTATGCACTTGCTGTAATCGACAGCCTACCCGACCTTCTCTACATACTTCTGTAGGCTAAAGTGGTCCACAAGTTGTTTTACGGCTGGCTCCTCGATGATGACATCTTCTAGGTTTAGGGCATGCTTCAATGTGAAGCGGTTGTAACCCCATGTTTCTATCATTGATCCATACTTTTCTTGCTCTTCCTCTATGAATGGGAGCTTTCCACCTTTATCTTGCCCTACCATTTGAGGTTCCTATCATATATCATGGCTCAACATTAGTTTTCTTGAATCAACTTCCACAAGGAGGTAGATAAAACATACATGAAAGCTCTTAAGAATGTGAAATGCTTAAGTATAGAGTAAAATTTCTACTTCAATAAATCCATACGATTCAAAAATATCCATGATAATTTTTCCCACATTATAAGTCTTGTCATTTAGACATTGATTGACGTTTAAGGAATGTTTGTTTTTTTCTTTTCCAGTTTTCTTTTTATGCTTGTTTCCTTTCCACATTACCAGCTTTCTCCCCCCGTGATTTAAATCCTTCATAATATTGAAGGGCTAAGGGCGTTGAAGTGTGTTTGGGCAGGACATTACCTTGCAAAAGCCAGAGACATAGAATTGTGGGTTATATCCCAATTGAGCATGGCAGTCCATATCATGAGATCTAGTGCCTACGTGTGTGATATAGGTGAGGACATCAGTGATAAGATCACTAGAGCCGATCCTACTATAGCAATGTGTTGCTCTTCTTTAGGGACTCGATCTAGGTAAGGGTGGATCATGACATGCTCTTCCAATGATTGATTGTGAGTGATGGCCAATACCCTAAAAGAGGTAGGAGCTATGTAAATGGGATCATACTCAATGGTATTAATGGCACGTTGCTACTCAGCATTGGTCATGATTTGGAAGCCTTCTTATTTCCACTGAAGTTGAAGAGCATACCATTTGCATACAAAATAGGAGTCATTGGCAACGAGCTACTTCAACTTCTCAATTTCCAAGTCTGTGGCAAGGACTTTGCTCTTGACATAAGATTTGATCAAGTGTTGTTTGCGTGCTTGTTCAATGGAGAGCTCGGTTGCAATGAGTTCCTCAGCTGCCTGGGAAGTTTTGACAAATACGAATTCAGATTCCTCCCATGAGCAAGGTAATGTTCGCACTTCCCTTGTTAAAGGCTAGTGTCCTAAGTCCAACCAATCATAACTTTTAGTAAGCATGATAAACATGGCATTTCAGTGTCTGAGAGGCAGACTACCAAGTCATCACTTGTATTCTTAGCTAAGTCAGCGGTGGCCAAGGTTAGAATGAATCTCCATTGATAAGAGGGTGTAAGGCCGGCAGGTGGGTGAGGTTTGGTTGGGCTGGATAGTCGGGTGCTGCTCTGCTGGTTGCAATTTTGGCGTTGGTGCACTAGGGGTGGCCTGTGGGGTGGGTAGCACACTACCAATTGTTTGGGTGGTGGTTGGGGTACTAAAGAAGGGTGAGGTTGAGGAAGTTTAGGAGTAGCAAGGTGCGGTTTGGATCGATAGACTTGTTGAGTTGTGATGGGTTTTGGTTTTGGAAGGGCAATGGGCATTGTAGCATGGGGCTTTCGTGGCGTTGATGCTTGATTCATCTTGATGCTTCATGTGGCCAAGCTTGAGTGTGGCGTTTGGGTAGTGTGCTTGGACATCTTGACTTTAGGTACCCAAATCTAGGTATTACCATCATAATAGCCTTGTGCTTGCAATAAGGTCTTGGGAACCCATTGTGACTTGACTGTTTGTTGATGCTTGTAGCTCCCTCTAGGCCTCTTAGGTTTCAAGGGAAGATTTCTAGCCTGGAGAGTACGTAGTTGGGCATTCTTTGACAAAATTTTTGGATGTTTTGGCACCCATTGGAGCTGGTGTTCAAGGGTTTTACCTTTGTGGTTGGATTTTTGCTAGTGTTGAGGTTTGGCAAGTGATGACAAATTACAACCCCCCTCCCTAGGCTCGATGGTGGGTTTCTCTACTGGTGGCTTTGCCGACTGTGATGGGGTTGCCCAACCCTCGTTCAAAGATATGACAATTCATGCGTTATCGATGGCCAAGTGGATGCATTGTGACTAGTAGTCGATATTACAGTAGGCTTGATTCTAAAAGGCTTTTCCTAACATCGATTTTGTGCCTATACCTTTTGTGTTTGGCAGCACATGAAAGGTCATGGGTAAGCTTTCAAAATTGATAGAGATTAGAACTCTACACTTTCCCAGAAGTGCATATGATCAGATGTTGCTGCCAAATGGGTTGAGTTTGGTGTTAGTGGGCTCTAACTGTGGTCTACCAATTTGAGTCCAATGATTGTGAGTTAGGATATTAAAAAGAGTACCTTCATCGATCAATGGATCAATGGCATATGTTTGCTGGGTTGTAAATGTCATGCGTAGGTAAGTCAGAGCTACTACTTCCTCATCCTCTGCTTCCTTCTTTGTAATGGTGGCTATGTGTACACTGATAAGGGTTCTAACATTGGGGGTTCGTGAAGTGAATGCGTAGGAGGATAGTACTTTTTTTATATAGCTACCATTAAAGAAGCCCAGGCCCTTACCTTCTAGGGTTTCAAGTTTCACATTACCGGTTCGGCTTATGGTGCAGACTATGAAAGGTCCTAACCCCCTAAACTTCATTTTCTGCTTATGTCCCTTGACTGAGTACAACAGTACTAAGTCTCCTTGTTCAAAGTTGCATTGCTGCTTAATGTGTTTGTCAAACTAGCTCTTGCGTCGTGCCTTTTCATAGATCAACACTACCGTTTGGCTCCTAGCAAGATCACTACCTTGTTGCATTTCTTAAACTTAGTAAATCGCTTTGGAAGGTCTTGCGGCTTCCTTTGCTCTTCAACCTTGGATATCCCTAGGCTGTTTGTGTTGTTCTTTCTTCAACCTTCGGTGCCTAAGATGGACTGATAGGTCCCCTTTGGTGTATCTGGTCTTAGGTGTTTGTGGCACCTCCAGATCACTATCAAAACTTACCTCTGACTGAGAATCGAACCTTTTGTCTTTGCTAGAAGAGGGAGTTTGACCTGTTGGTTGTAGTTCAGATGGTGACTCTATCCTAAGCACTGGCAAGCACTCGATTGGGTGATTCCTGCTTGGTCATAGTCAATTTCCTTTATGTGCTCCAACCAGAATCGATTACAATCCATGCACATGACTCCTCTCTTGATTCTAAAAGCATTCTTCCTATGCGGGTTGGAGTTAGCTTGAATTTGCTCTATCACCCTTCCCTCAGTGTTATATTCTACCATGTCAATCTCTCCTTCACTTCCATCACTAAAGGAGCAACAATCCTCGTATTCTTCGCTAGAACCATTCTCCTTTGATTGCTCGTGTTCTCTTAGGTCTTGATAGGGTCTCTCCTTCTATTCACTATCTAGGGCCCAATTGTACATTAAGTTTAAGTCACTCACTTTGGTCCATTGCCACTTAGGTTTGTCCAAGATATCTTGGAGAGATTTAAGGTTAGCGGATAGATTGCTAGCCAACTTGCTTGTCAAATATTCTAGGATCTCTAGGCGTTCTCGCTTATTACTTGGGACGTGGTGCTCGATGGGGTTGGATTGTCCACTTGAGCTTTTGGCCATCATGCAGATTGGCACTGAGGGTGTGTTTTTGGGCTTATCAACTATCCTAGCAGCTTGCTCATACTCCTCACTGTTTGAGAATGGTAGATCAATGGTGGCGAGCACATGCATCCAATCTTGCTCATCGTTGGGGCAGGGGATATATTTGGTCAGTGGCCCAAAAGGTTTTCCAATTTGTGCATCACTTTTCAACATGGTGGAGATGGCGTCCAGGTTGATTGGTGTGGTATTTCATGTATCCATCTCTACCTTTATTGCCTTCGCTTGATTTCCTTAGAAGATTAGACTGTTGCCCCAATAGTCTTCTATGACCCATTTATTGTGCCTCCAGGGTTGGCCTAATAGGATGTCATAGTCCACTCCCTTCATGACTATCAAGTCAACAGAGAATGGGTTTCTTGCAATCTTTAAGGGCCAATTCTTTAACACTCCAAATGCTGCACTTTCATTTCATTGGCTAGGGTGACATTGAACCTAGCATTCTCAACACGTGGGTTACCCTAGTCCAAGAGTACTGCGTGGATCAGTACAATAACTCCTGCTCCCGTATCCCCACAATTCCTTTTCTTGTGATGTCTCTGAGAGTGACTGGTAAGACTGCATGCATTTTGGTGCCTTCCCAAAAAGCATTAACATATAGGGACTTTAGCACTAAGTGCAACGTGAGGCTGGGTATCTGAGTTACTACATCAGGATCATGTAGATTAGCTGCCCCTTGCTCCATTGGTCCTTTGATCCACTGTTGTAATTCTTGCCATAGCATTAGATGCGGCCTAAGAAGATCTCCTATGCTTAGAGTCAACAAGGTGGTCACAAGTGTGGTGACGAGGTCATTAGTTGCTTGCCTCTCTCCTAACACTGCGTTTCTTGGCCAATGACTCTAACTGGTTTGCTGGTCCACAACATGTAGACTCTGTTTAAGCGGCACGGCTTGCGGCGCACCCGCATCTCTTGACTTTTGTTGTGGAGCTAAGATGGGTGTTATTATGCTTGAGATATCATACCTCATGTTCCAATATGGGCTCAACGTCTGTTAGGTGCTCTTGGGATTTTTTCACCCACTCCCTAACCTTTTTTATGGCCTCGAGTTGGCACTTCGGGTTAGGGTACTCCCCGACCTTTGCACTCCCCTTCTCGGTGTCATATTGCTGCGTATTCGAGGTGTGAAAACCACCCAAAAGTTGTGTGTGTGATTTGAAACTTTGTACATACTTAGTTGTTGTGTTTACATTTATTTTCTGCGTATGAGAGAATTTTGGAGGCATAGTGATGGGTATGTATGGGAATTTTGGAAATATTATGGATGCGGAGATCGTGTTTTGTGAACATGCTGAGCACAATGTTGTATTATGGACTTTATAATTTATGGCGAGAATGCTGCAGTTGAACAAGTTCAGGAACTTTTTGGGATTATAGAAGGTCAGGCCGGTTTAGATATTCAGCTTATCGCATCAAATTCAGAACATATTGATAGGATCTTATCATGCTTTGATATTAGAAAGCATTGGCAAGTGGGAAAGCCTAGATTTTACCCTACTTCAGTTTTTACAGGTGTTGATACCTCCATTTATGGGGACACTGTGAAATATGTCCTTAAGGCCAGCATGGATAATATCAAGTTGGATTTCTATGTGATTGGGACTTATAAACATGACAATCACATGTTTACTTTGGATGATTTTTATTCAAGACCTTGGACTGCGCTATGACTATGATAAATTTAGCCTAATGGAAATGGAAAAACCAGGGATGGTTATTTTTGACATGGCTATTTTTGAAAAGGGAGCTTTTTGAATCGAAAAGAAAGAGGGAAAAGCAAGGAGCCTGAAAAAGGAGAAGGGAAGAAGACGATACTCTGCGCGGAATTCTGGGAGGAGAACAGTCGACACCCAGAGAAAAAGCAGAAGATCCGCCTATGGAATATGGATGCAATGTCAGCTTGGAAAAACCCTGGAGATTCTCACACGTAGATTTTACTGGTTTATGAGCTTCATGAAGGAAATGCTAAATTGGGGAGTCGTGGTGAATAATTTTGAGAGGGCTCGAGCTTTGGGGGAGAGGAGGCGCAAGATAATTGGAATCTACTAGGAGAGAGCAAAAAAGCAAGTGAAGGAAAAGGAAATCAGGGGAGCTTCGGTGAGTTTTGGGAAGATTGCAACGGGGTGACAAAGGATCAGGACCAGGCCTTGAGGAGGAAGATGACGACAGTAACAACGAAGGGAGGAAGAAAGAAGATGATCATGAGGTGACAATGCAGAGGCGAACAAAGTGAAACAACAGTGTCTTCAACATCGTTGGCTTGCAGACGAAGGTAGAGGAGTCTGAAGACAATGACGAGGAGAATAGGGAGAAGAAAAACATTGCTGTGATAGAGGAGTTGAATAGTCTGACATTGAGAAGAGGGCATATCAAGTTGAGGTAATCGTGATACATAGAGATGGAAGACGATTAAGGGAAAGAATAAACAAAGCAAGGGAGCTCGACGAAAAGGAGGAGATGGCAATTCTCTTTTCTGCAGGAACGTGCTTCAGAACGAGTGCCAAGGACGAATCGTGTTAACGATGTTGGTTCTTCAAAGCTGCGATGAACGAAATGGTGGCAACTGTTCAGAAGACAAAACAGAAGTCGTAGCTAAAGAAGACGTTGAAGCCCATGTTGCAGAAAAGACTACTGCTGTGACAGAATCTGTCGCGAGGCGTTTGCAATGAAGAGATCTTCGAATTAATTTTCTGGGAGAAAAAGCAGAATTTGTAATTCCATGAATGATCAGAAATAAACGATTAACATCAAGGATAAAAACCAGCTCTTGGAGAATGGGCTTCGCACTCTTCTGCAATAGCTCATAGGTGCAACTGTAATAACTGGAGAGTCTGTTATGCATTATGGCAATTCAATCGATGAAGAAGATGATCGCAGGCACATAACCAGGCTGCTTATTACCTACAGCATCAGATACAGTGTATCTCACAACTAGACGATGCTGATAGACAGATTCGCTCAGAGAAGACGACAAGTGATCTTTTAAAGCGCTTAAAGGAGGCAATAGAAGCTTTAATGTACAGTTGTTTCCGAATTCGGATCTGTATGCAAATGATTTTGCAAGGCTTGGGGGAACCTTTAGTCATCTTCTCAAGACAATTGTCCTCACTCCTGAGGATTACGAAGTTGCAGAATGGAAAGAAGGCAGTATGGAAGACAGTGAGAGGAGAGTTACACATCTAGGTAAACAGAAACCGTGTTGTTGCTCTGGACTATCCACAAGTCTAATCAGCTACAGCAAGGGATCTGCAAGAGTCTTGAACAAGGCTTATCACTGAACATTTCAGGTGCCATCCAGCGAGAAATTTTAATATCATCACTCAAACAATATCACTCTGACTCAAAACAAGCTGCCACAAAATCTGTGATCTTCTAAGCTTTCCTTTGATCATCCATATTCCTCAACAGAAATTGTGTTTGTTCCTGATAAAGAGTGCCAGAAATCTGATTTATTAGCCACAATTGATGAATATCTCTGGATCTGACAATTCAGAGGCTGTTCAAGTTTCTTCTTCTTGAAACAGTGTCTTGGGATCAATTTCTCATCTTGATTATTCACCTGTTTGATCTTTTATCCTGAAATTAATCAAGGTCTTCTGTAGACACGACTTTGCTTTGCTTTGGCAAATCCTTCGACATCTTTGGTGAACCCGACGTGAAAGTGTCGCAGAAATTTCAGGATGGGAGATACTTCAGCCTCTATTTCAGCTTCTTCTACAACTTCAGCTGCGCCTACTTCAGCTCCATCAATGACTGCTGCGTCAAGTACTTCAACGGAGGATCTAAAACAGATTTTGCAGAATATGTCCATGTATATGCAGCTCCAACATCAGCAAACACAAATGTATATGCAGCAACAACAACAATTGCATCAACAGCAGTTGTCTTAGCAAAGGCAACTCTATTCGGAGCAGGAGAATGCAAACAACGCGACTAAGGCTATTGAAGCAGTTGAGAGTGAGAAGAAGCTATTTGATGGGCGTAATGTTTCAGCATATTTGAAGACATATGAGATCAAGATGGGGTTTTTTGGAGTTCCTGCTGGACTTATGAGTAAGTACTTCCTTCGACTTGTCACACCTGCTTTGAGGACAAAAGTGACTGATCTTTTTATTCAAAATACACATTGGCAAGATTTTAAGAAGGCCTTGAAAGAAGAATACTTCCTTGAGGACTTTGGTATGGCTACTCGGCGGTCATTCCGAGAGTGGGTCTACATGCCAAACAAAGGTCTTGCTGCTTCGGAGTTGATTCGAGAATTCGAAGAGAGGTATAGTCAGCTTGATGCTATTGAACAAAGAGCATTGGATGTTGAAAAAGTTGAATTTTTTTTGCAAGTTGCAGATCCTGCTCTTCAAGAAGAATTGGGTGAGCTTCTTGAAGATCGCACGAAGCCTATGGGTCTTAAAACTGATTGGCAAGATGCTCAGGATGCAGTCTCGACTTTGACCAAGAGGAGGATATGGAAGACTCGCCTACAAAATGGTTCCATGACACCTACACCATCATCTTCTCCTATGCCTACTTCTATCCCTGTTATTTCTTCTCCTCCTCAGCCAGTTTCTTGGCCTATGCCAGTGCCTACTGTTTCCACTCCACCTATTCCTCCTGTTCCACGACCGATGCCTACACCTTCTGCTCCAAAACCATCCGCTCCATCGGTGCCTACCTCTCTTGATGACATAATCAAAGGCATTATAGATTTGACACTAGAGTCAGTCAAAGCGGAGTTGGTGGGTAAGTTGAAGGAGCAGTTTGCTTCAACTGTGCCTACTACTTCTTCTAATGCTCCTAGTGCACCTAGGAGAGATCGGAGATGTATTTGGTGTGATAGTACGGAGCATCAGCATTGCAGGGATTGTGACTCTTTCCAGGATGCAAGGAGGTAGAATTTGGTATATTGGGGGCAAGATGGTAAGATTTGGTTGACTGAGACAGGAGCTCCACTTGCTACCAACTTTGGTAAAGGTGGAATGAAGAAGTTAGTGGAGGACATGGCTGCGCGTACTTCTTATGTGACAGCTAGAGGTGATGCTTCTGCATATGGAGTACAGATTGAGAAGGGATCAGAGACTTAGTCCGCACTATGGACTTATGCTATGGAGACTAGAAACAAGGGGAAAATTCAGCAAACTGTTTTGACTAGTGCAGGCTCTAGCATCAGATCAGAGACAGGTTGGGACTCGCCTGTTGACAGGTACTCTATTTATGCTTATTTGGCTAAATCTCATGGTGCAGATGTATTTGTTGAGGAGAAGCGTAAGAGGGATGAAGAAAATCCAAGTGCAGCTAAGAAGACTAGAGGGGGTGAGTTTGTTTCACCACCTACTGCAGGACCGTCTTCAAGACCAGGGCCAGATCGACAGATGGAGGATGCTCAAAAGAGAGAAAAGAGGCAAGAGCCTAGAGAGAGAAAGCAGCCAGGATTCAGATTGATGTCCGATATTGAGACATCTACAGACATGAAGAAAATCTTTAATGATAAGATACTTGGCAGTGAGGTGACTTTCACTATTTCTGAGATTTTGGGCATCTCAAAAAGAGAGTTTCAGGATCAGTTTCAGGAGGTCCTGAAGAGGAAAAGACATGCATTGGCTACCACTGATACACAGGGAGTTTTGATTGGAGAGTTGGATGAGGATGATGATGAGGTTATGGTTGATAATGCTTCTGTTTTGCCGCAGGTAGAGAAGAGGGTTCAGCCTATGCATTATGCTGAAATTGATGAGCCTGTTTTGATACCGCGTAGTCACTTTTCGCGGAGCCATTGGGCTAGGGCAACTACAGAGACGATGGTAAAGATTGGAAAGAAACAGGTGCCTTATGTTGCATTGGTTGATCATGGTTCAGAGATTAATCTCATAGTTCGTGGAGTTTATGAGAGTAACAGATGGCCTATGGATGTAGAGCATGGGTGGCGTATGAGAGCTGCCAATAATACTGCAGGTGATTTATATGCTGCTTGCCCTAGTGTCAGGGTTTCTATTGGTGATGTAGAGGAGGATTTTCATTTCTTTGTGTAGGATTCATGCTCTTATCCCATAATTCTTGGACAGCCATTCATTACAGAGATGCGCATGGAAACAAAGGTCATGGATGATGGATCTGCTTATGCACGGATTCGCAGTAAAGATGGTATGAGAGCAGTTCAGTTTATGACTGTATGTGTGAACCATGTTAGAAACAAGGATACTCTTAGAGATGCACCCTTACCCACTGTGAGGGATTCGGGTTTTCATTAGGTACCGCCGTTTCGCGAGACGACGGTGGTACAGAGGAGAGGAGATTGGAGTTCTCGCCTCCTGGCAACAGCAGTGTTTTCTCCTCCGGTTATGTTGGGATTTCAGCAAACAGTTCGATGAGTTATCAGAAGACTTCTAGGTTGCCTAGAGCTGCCAGACAGTATATATGCAAGAAGGAGAAAAATTTGAAAAATGCAGGAATTTTGGAGGATGATGAGCACATAGATGGTATGTATGACAGTGTGATTTGTGTAGATACGATGGCAGAGATGGGAGATATGCTGAAAACTGATATGCTGAATTGTCATGGTAATGTATTAGTGCAATCCCTGGACATGTTTCATGAAATTGCAGATTTTATATCACAGATTGAGTCAGAGGCTGAGGTAACTCAGCAAAGAGTATTGAGTGCTGAAGAAATTCAGCAAACAGAGTTTCCAGCTGGTTATGATCAGCTTTCAGAGAGACAGAGGGCTGAAAAATTTCAGCCAACAGAGTTTACTGCTAAAATATTTCAGCATTCAGAGTTTGGGGCTGTTCCTATGCAGTCCATAGAGCAGAGGGTTGAGAATATTCAGCCATTGGAGTGCAGAATTGCTGATTTACACAAGGTTTATGTAATGCAGAAGAGTATAATGAAGCCAGGGTTGACACGAAATACAAAACTGTGGATAAGAAGGTGAAGGCGGTTGCTGTACCGCTTCCATCTGACAGTGATCAGCAAATAGAGAGGGCTGCTAAACAGCAAATTTTGAGGAATCCGGAGCATATTGGTCATAAATTTTCAGCAGAGACACTTGCTGAATTGAAAATTGGAAACGGTGATTTCTTGTTACCTATAGAGAAGCAATGCTTTCAGGATATGCTTGAGCGTCATGGACGGGGATTTGCTTTTTTGCCACATGAGATTGGATGTGTGAATCCTGATATTGTTGCTCCTATGGTCATTTTTACTATTCCTCATATTCCATGGAATCTCCGACCTATTCCAGTGCCTAAAGCACACTTGCCAAAGCTGATTGATTTATTGAATGAGAAAATCAGGATGGGAATCCTTGAGCCTTCATCTGCACCATACTCAAACAGGTGGTTTACAGTTCCGAAGAAGAATGGTACTCTTCGATTTTTTCAGGACATGTAGCCAGTGAACAGAGTTACTATCAGGAATGTTGGTATAGATCCATCTATTATCACCAATATCTCTTGTTATAGAACTGATCTTCTATCTTGAAATTTATCAAGGTCTTTTGAAGATGCGACTTTGCTTTCGAAAAACCCTTCGACATCTTTGGTGAACCCGATGTGAAAGCGTCGCAGAAATTTCAGGATGGTAGATACTTCAGCATCATTTTTAGCCTCTTCTACGATTCCTGCTGCGTCCTCTACTTCAGCTCCATCATTGACTGCTGCTTCAAGTACTTCAACGGAGGATCTAAAACAGATTTTGTAGAATATGTCCATGTATATGTAGCTTCAAAATCAGCAGACACAATTGTATATGCAGCAGCAGCAACAATTGCATCAACAACAGTTGTCTCAGCAAAGGCAACTATATTCAGAGCAGGAGAATGCAATCAGTGCGACTAAGGCGATTGAAGCAGTTGAGAATGAGAAGAAGCTATTTGATGGCCGTAATGTTTCAGCATATTTGAAGACATATGAGATCAAGATGGGGTTTTTTGGAGTTCTAGCTGGACTTATGAGTAAGTATTTCCTTCGTCTTGTCACACCCGCCTTGAGGGCAAAAGTGACTGATCTTTTTATTCAAAATTTGCATTGGCAAGATTTTAAGAAAGCCCTGAAAGAAGAGTATTTCCTTGAGGACTTTGGGATGGCTACACAGCGGTCATTCCGAGAGTGGGTCTACATGCCAAACAAAGGTTTAGCTGCTTCAGAGTTGATTCGAGAATTTGAAGAGAGGTATAGTCAGCTTGATGCCATTGAACAAAGAGCATTGGATGTTGAGAAAGTTGACCTTTTCTTGCAAGCTGCAGATCCTGCTCTTTAGGAAGAATTGGGAGAGCTTCTTGAGGATCGCACGAAGCCTATGGGTCTTAAAACAGATTGGCAAGATGCCCAGGATGTAGTCTCAACTTTGACCAAGAGGAGGATATGGAAGACCCACCTACAGAATGGATCTATGACACCGACACCGTCTTTTGCTCCTATGCCTGCTTCTATCCCTGTTATTTCTTCTCCTCCTCAGCCAGTTTCATGGCCTATGCCAGTGCCTACTGTTTCTACTCCTCCTATTCCTCCTGCTCCAAGACCGATGCCGGTTGCTTCTGCTCCAAAACCATCCACTCCGTCGGTGCCTACCTCTCTTGATGACATAATCAAAGGCATAACGGATTTGACACTAGAGTCAGTTAAAGCAGAATTGGTGGGAAAATTGAAAGAGCAGTTTGCTTTGACTGCGCCTACTATTTCTTCTAGTGCTCCTACTACACCTAGGAGTGCTCCTAGTGTGCCTAGGAGAGATCGAAGATGTATTTGGTGCGATAGTACGGACCATCAGCATTGCAGGGATTGTGAATATTTTCACGATGCAAGGAGGAAGAATTTGGTATTTTGGGGACAAGATGGTAAGATTTGGTTGACTGAAACAGGAGCTCCGCTTGCTACCAACTTTGGGAAAGGCAGAATCAAGAAGTTAGTGGATGACATGGCTCCGCATACTTCTTATGTGACAGCTAGAGGAGATGCTTCTGCATATGGAGTCCAGATTGAGAAAGGATCAGAGAATCAGTCAGCGTTATGGACTTATGCTATGGAGACAGCAAACAAGGGTAAAATTCAGCAAACTGTTTTGACTAGTGCAGGCTCTAGCATCAGATCTGAGACAGGTTGGGATTCGCCTGTTGACAGGTACTCTATTTATGCCTACTTGGCTAAGTCTCAGGGATCAGATATACTTGTTGAGGAGAAGCGTAAGAGGGATGAAGAAAATCCAAGTGCAGCTAAAAAGACTAGAGGGGGTGAGTTTGTTACTCCACCTACTACAGGACCGTCTTTGAGACCAGGGCCAGAACGACGGATGGAAGATGCTCAAAAGAGAGAAAAGAGACAAGAGCCTAGAGAGAGAAAGCAGCCAGGATTTAGATTGATGTCCGATATTGAGACATCTATAGACATGAATAAAATCTTTAATGACAAGATACTTGGTAGTGAGGTGACTTTTACTATTTTTGAGGTTTTGGGCATCTCGAAAAGAGAGTTTCAATATCAGTTTGAAGAGGTCCTGAAGAGGAAAAGACATGCATTGCCTACTATTGATACAGAGGGATTTTTGGTTGGGGAGTTGGATGAGGATGAGGATGAGGTTATGGTTGAGAATGCTTCTGTTTTTCCACAGATAGAGAAGAGGGTTCATCCTATGCATTATGCTGAAACTGATGAGCCTGTCTTGATACCACGGAGTCACTTTTCGCGGAGTCATTGGGCTAGGGAAACTACAGAAACGATGGTAAAAATTGGAGAGAAACAGGTGCCTTATGTTGCTTTGGTGGATCATGGTTCAGAGATTAATCTCATAGTTCATGGAGTTTATGAAAGTAACAGATGGCCTATGGATGTAGAGCATGGGTGGCGTATGAGAGCCGCCAACAACACTGCAGGTGATTTTTATGCTGCATGTCCCAGTGTTAGGGTTTCTATTGGAGATGTAGAGGAGGATTTCCATTTCTTTGTGCAGGATTCATGCTCTTATCCCATAATTCTTGGACAGCCATTCATCACAGAGATGCATATGGAAACAAAGGTAATGGATGATGGATCTACTTATGCACGGATTCACAGTAAAGATGGCATGAGACCAGTTTAGTTTATGACTGTGTGTGTGAACCATGTTAGAAACAGGGATACTCCAGAGATGCACCTTTGCCCACTATGAGGGATTCGGGTTTTCACTAGGTACCGCCGTTTCGCGAGACGACGGTGGTACAGAGGAGAGGAGATTGGAGTTCTCGCCTCCTGGCAGCAGCAGTGTTTTCTCCTCCGGTTATGTTGGGATTTCAGCAAACAGTTCGATGAGTTATCAGAAGACTTCTAGGTTGCCTAGAGCTGCCAGACAGTATATATGCAAGAAGGAGAAAAATTTGAAAAATGCAGGAATTTTGGAGGATGATGAGCACATAGATGGTATGTATGACAGTGTGATTTGTGTAGATACGATGGCAGAGATGGGAGATATGCTGAAAACTAATATGCTGAATTGTCATGGTAATGTATTAGTGCAATCCCTGGACATGTTTCATGAAATTGCAGATTTTATATCACAGATTGAGTCATAGGCTGAGGTGATTCAACAAAAAGTATTGAGTGCTGAAGAAATTCAGCAAACAGAGTTTCCGGCTGATTATGATCAGCTTACAGAGACACAGAGAGCTAAAAACTTTCAGCAATAAACAGAGAGCTGAAAACTTTCAGCCAACAGAGTTTATTGCTGAAATATTTCAGCATCCAAAGTTTAGGGATGTTCCTAGCCACTTGCACATAGAGCAGAGGGCTGAGGATATTCAGCCAAGCAAAATTGATGATTTACAGCAAGATTTGAATAATGTAGAGGATCATAATGAAGCCAGGGTTGACACGAAATACAAGAATGTGGATAAAAAGGTGAAGCCGGTAGCTGTACCGCTTCCACCTGACAGTGATCAACAAATAGAGAGGACTGCCAAACAGCCAATTTTGATCAGGAATAGCAATGCAACGGTCCAGAAGGGCACCAGACAC